>NC_057808.1:186706919-186715884 GCF_018294505.1 Triticum aestivum
GCTCCGGCGTGGCGACGTCCAACGGCGAGGCGGCGTGGTCTCCTGGCGGCGACGGGCGACGGCGTCGAGCCCGATCCGATCTGGATCGGGGGATGGAGGGGGAGAGTGGGGGGAGGGTGTCGGTGGAGTGGGTGGGGGTGAGGGGATAAGGAGGGGTGGGTGGCCGGCTGGGCCTGGTGGTTTGGCCCAGTTGGGCCACGGTCCAGGGGGGTTTTCTCCTTTCTTCTTCTTTTTGTTTGCTTTCTCTTTTGTATTTTCTTTCTTTTATTTATTTTCTTTTCTATTTTAAATCATTCTAAATTGTCTAGGCATTTTATAAAAATGTGTTTATTACACCATATTCACTTATGCAAAATATGGCATCTCCCGAACATTTTTGTTTTAAATTTTGAAAAACTTTTATTATCGACATTAATTTAAATTTGAATTTGAAACGGTTTGTCCTAACGGTAGATTAGCAACAGTAACTGTGGTGACGTGGCACCATTAGCGTGGGATTACTGTCGCTTGATTATCCGGGCCTTACAAAACTCCTCCACTACAAGAAATCTCGTCTCGAGATTTAGGAGGTAGAAGGAAAAAGTGCGGGGTATTCTTCGCGCAGACGATCCTCTCGTTCCCAAGTGGCTTCATCTTCAGATGGTGCGACCACTGGACTTTGAGGAACTTGATCGCCTTCTGACGTGTGCGGCGTTCAGCTTGGTCGAGAATGCGGACCAGATGTTCCTTATAGGAGAGGTCCTGCTGCAATTCGAGCACTTCATGATCCACTGCTCGGATTGGGTCCTTGAAGCAACGGCGGAGCTGTGACACATGGAACACATCGTGAACCTGAGAAAGGTTCGGCGAAAGCTCCAGTTGGTATGCCACTTTTCCACGCCTTTCGAGAATAGTGAATGGGCCAATATAGCGGGGAGCTAGTTTGCCCTTGATTCCGAAGCGTGAGCACCCTTCATTGGTGTGACTCGAAGATAAGCCTTTTCGCCAGGTTGATAGACCATGTCTTTATGATGACGGTCATACTGACTCTTCTGACATGACTGAGCAGTCTTGAGATTCTCACGAATAATGCGGACTTGTTCTTCGGCATGTTGGATAATATCCGGACCGAAGAGTGGACGTTCCCAAGTTTCTGACCAGTTCAGAGGGGTTCGGCACTTTCGTCCATATAACACTTCGAAGGGGGCCATCTTCAGACTAGCTTGATAGCTATTATTATAAGAGAACTTAGCATACGGAAGAGATTCCTCCCATTTCTTGCCGAAGGAAATAACACAAGCTCGAAGCATGTCTTCGAGAACTTGGTTGACGCGTTCAACTTGCCCTTGCGACTGAGGATGAAACGCAGTACTGAATGATAGATGAGTTCCCATAGCTTCTTGGAAACTTGCCCAGAATCTTGAAGTGAACAAGCTGCCACGGTCTGAACTGATAACCAATGGAATACCGTGGAGTGAAACAATCCTGGACATATAGAGCGTTGCCAACTGACTAGCAGTGATCGTTTCTTTGACCGCCAGGAAATGTGCAACTTTGGAAAGCCGGTCAATGACGACAAGAATAGCATCATTACCTTTCTGTGATTTGGGAAATCCAGTGACGAAGTCCATCTCAACATGGTCCCATTTCCATTCAGGAATAGAGATAGGTTGCAGAGTTCCAGCAGGTCTTTGATGTTCTGCTTTGATACGACGGCAAACGTCACACTCAGCAACATATCGAGCAATGTGTTGCTTCATATTAGACCACCAGAATCTTTGACGGATGTCTTGGTACATCTTTGTACTACCAGGATGGATACATAGAGGCATATCATGAGCTTCTTTCATAACCTCCTGTGTCATATCCAGGTTTTTCTCCTTACACGGCACCACTAGGCGGCCTTTGAAGTACAAGGTGCCGTCATCAGCAACAGTGAAGAATGAGGGCTTTCCTTCAGCGAGGTAGCGCTTAATCTTATGGGTTTGAGAGTCATACTTCTGTAGCCTTTTGATGCTGTCCACGAGATCTGGTTTAGCAACCAGGGTATTGAGGGAACCCTGGGTAACAACATCGAGGTTTATCTTGCCAAACTCCTTAGGAGGGGGAGCGAGTGCACCCGGAGGAACAATATGGAGGTTCGGCTTCCTGAATTCTTCAACAAGCGAGGGCTGAACTTTGTGAACCTAGAGGTGGTTGCAGTAAGACTTGCGGCTCAAGGCATCAACCATTACATTAGCCTTGCCTGACGTATAGGAAATACCCAAGTCAAAGTCTGCAACAAGCTCCATCCATCTCTGCTGATGGAGGTTCAGGTCTGGCTGAGTAAACAGATACTTCAGACTTTGGTGGTCAGTGAAGATCTCGCAACGATTACCAAGAAGGTAATGTCGCCACTGCTTCAGCGCATGAATGACAGCAGCAAGTTCGAGGTCGTGAACTGGGTAGTTCTCTTCGTGAGGGCGCAATTGCCGAGAGGCATAAGCAATCACTTTGCGGTCTTGCATTAGGACACAGCCTAATCCTTGACGGGAAGCGTCGCAGTAAATGATGAAGTCCTTCTTAGTATCAGGTGGAGCTAGAACTGGGGCAGAAGTCAACTTGTCTTTGAGTGCCTGGAAACTTTCCTGACATTTGTCTGTCCATTGGAACTTGACGCCCTTATGCAACAGGTTAGTCAGAGGCCTGGCGATCTTGGAGAAGTCCTCGACGAATCGACGGCAATAGCTGGCGAGACCGAGAAAACTTCTAACTTGCTTAACGTTCTTGGGAGGAGTCCAATCAAGGATAGCCTGGACTCGTTCAGGGTTGACGGCAATACCATCCTTAGAGATGACATGCCCAAGATAGGTTACTTCGGGTAGCCAGAATTCACACTTGGAGAACTTGGCATATAGTTGATGCTCTCGTAGCTTTTCCAGCAAGCCGAAGATGTTCAGCATGTTCCTCTTCGTTCTTGGAAAATACCAGGATATCATCCAGATAAACCACTACGAACTTGTCGAGGTAATCCATGAATATATAGTTCATCAGACGAGAGAAGGTGGCTGGAGCATTGGTTAAACCGAAAGACATGACGGTGTACTCGTATGAACCATACCGAGTCACGAAGGCGGTCTTTAGGATATCCTCTTCGCGAACACGGATCTGGTGGTAACCCAACCTCAAGTCGAGCTTAGAGAACACTGACGAACCAGCCAGTTGATCATACAAATCATTGATCCGAGGAAGAGGGTATTTATTCTGAATGGTAGCTTGGTTTATAGGACGGTAGTCTTGAACTAATCGGTTTGTCCCATCCTTCTTCTTGACAAAGAGAGAAGGTGCTCCCCAAGGAGAGCAACTTGGGCGAATGAACCCTTTGCGAAGAGGTTTGTCGATTTCCTCCTTAAGCTCAAGGAGTTCATGCGGCGGCATTTTGTAGGGTCGCTTGGCTATAGGAGTGGTGCCTGGTTTCAAGTCGATGATGAATTCGACAGCTCTAGCAGGGGGAATCCCTGGAAGTTCTTCAGGGAAGACGTCGAGGAATTCACGCACGACGGGAATGTTTTCAATGCCCTCGAGTGGTGCAGCGTTCAATGCATTCAATGCATAGAGCCTGGCCTCGGCATTTTGCACCAGATGAGCTTGGTAAGCAACTATTTCATCTGAAGGGTGAAGTAGATGAACGGTCTTAGTGGCGCAAACTATAGAAGCAGTATGCGCTTTCAACCAATCCATCCCCAAAATGAGGTCGATGTTAGACGACTTCAGGATAATGGGAGAGGCATAGAATTCCAGCCCTTCGATTTCCACGGGGACGTCGATGCCAACCAAGGAGGTTTGACACTGTCCCACTGGGGTTTTGACCAATACCGAGGTGTTCATCTCCTCACATTTAACGTCGTGCTTGTATGCAAAATCTTCTGACATGAATGAATGCGATGCACCTGTATCAAATAAAACGGATGCTGGTACTGAATTTACGAGGAGTGTACCATCACAGTAGCAGGCTGGTCTTGAGCTTCGTTCAGATCAACGTGGTTGGCATGAGCACGACCATAAGACATTGTTGTTGCGGGGCTGGTTGTTACCACGGCTAGCTGCGGGAAGGGCAAGTTGATTCTGATTCTGGTTGCAGTCCCTGGCACGGTGACCTGGTTGCCCACACTTGTAGCACAGACCATTATTGGGAGTGGGAACAGGAGCTTGGGATGGTGGAGCTGGAAGTCTTGACTGCCTAGATGGTGGTGGAGGCAGACGAGGTCCAGCATAGGTCTGCCTTGGGGCAGATGCATTTGGACGGTACATGCTGTTCGGGATCCATATCTTACGCTTCTGTGAGGGCGGGCCCGAAGATGAGCCCGTGTCACGGTTGCGCCTGTGAGAGCTCTGGTATTCCTGCAGACCAGTTTCGACATTGATGGCCTTGTTCACCAGGGTGGCGACATCAACAAAGTCATGCACTAGAAGTGCGAGCTTGATGTCAGCTTGAAGGCCATCACGGAACTTCTCCTGTCTGCGTGCATCAGTTGCAATGTCCTCTTCAGCATAGCGAGACAAGTCCAGAAACTCCCGCTGATAAGCTTCAACAGTTTTGTTGCCTTGGGTGAGGTTGCGGAACTCACGCTTCTTCCGGTCCATGACTCCCTGAGGAATGAAGCGGGCACGGAAAGCTGCTTGGAAGTCTGGCCAGGTGATGATTGTTCCAGCTGGCAGAGTACGCCTGTGGCTGTCCCACCATTGAGCTGCGGGTCCTTTCAGAAAGAAGGAAGCAAAGTTGACATAGCTGGCAGGGGCTACATTGGCAGACTCCATCTCATAGGTGATGTCACGGAGCCAGTCATCAGCATCCAGAGGCTGAGTTGAGCTGCGGTACACAGTTGGATTGAGGCGCATGAATTCCTGCAGAGTTACTGGGGTTGGTTGCTGGTCCATATTGGGGCGAGGAAACTGAGCCATCATATTTTCCATGAATTGGCGGTTCAGTTCAAACTGTTGGATCATACCAGCCATGTACTCAAGTGGTGGTGGGGCATTGCCACCCCTACCACGACCACCTAGTCTAACCATCCTGCTAATATATAACAGGGGTTCAGCATTGAGAAATTTGCAAAGACAAGGATCATTCATGATGAAACATGCATAATGAAAGGAGCACGATAGCTACTACATAGTAGTCGGCATAACTTACAAAAGGGGTCATGCATAGGGTTTAGTACATAGAGTTCAGTACACAGAGTTCAGTACATTGACTAAAACAACATAGGCGGCACACAGGCTCGCGGCGAATGCATCTAACACTAACAAGCAAGCCTACATCAGTCCCAAGAGGTACTGTGGAGGTAGGTGTAGCCTGAAAGCTGGTAGTGTCGCATCGGGAACTCCACGTCAGCAACCTGGGGTCCGCGAATACTCTGGTGCAGAACCTGACGCTCAGGTGGCAGAAGAGGTCCAAGTGCGGGAGAGTGGCCTCCCACATCTGGCCAGCCAACACCCTGGGGCATCACAGTCCTGGCTGGGTAGATCGCAGAACGGGGCAGCTCCCTAGATCGGACAAAGGGGTGCAGCAGCGTCAGAGCGCGGTAAAGGTGCTGACGGGTGGTGTACAACTCGTGGCGAAGAGCTCGGTTAGCTCGATCCAGCCCATCAGCATGCAGAACCAGGTTCTGATGGTAGAAGCGCTCTCGGGTGACAGTGGAGTAGGCAGCAGTATAGTATCCCTCCGCACCAACATCAAATGCGATAGCAATGTGCCTGAAAGGGGAGGTGTCCAACTCCCGATACTCTCCACGAAGACGTGTTAGAGCAGCATAGGCAGCATCGTGGACAGCCATATCGATGGTCACTCCAACACCATGAGCGGTGTGCAGCACAGTAGTGGAGTCATACTCCCGCGAGTAGAGGTGGACGATGGCATGGCACTGCTCCTGGTTAAAGTCCTGGTACTCCTCGTAGACGGTGTACTCAGGGTGCCAGCGATAACCCAGATAGGTCATCATCTCAGCTAGCACAGCCGGTGATCCCGAGGCACCAATGGCCGTCGTGTGGCGCACGACCTGCCTCGTGGGTTCCATCTGAAAGCAAAGATGTTTCAAAGGAGTCAAATGACAGTGTGTGAATTGTTCAAAATACTATTCTAAGAAACAACTATGGCTTATCCAACTTTGGGGTGAATGCGGTCAGGGGATCCTAGTGTTAGAGTTAGTAAATTCGTTTAACCCGAGTAGAAGAGAGTTCAGAGTCCCAGAGTAAAGGTCGAGGAGTAAAAGATCCTAGTACCACCCAATGGCGACGTGGGCCCGTAAGACACACAGCCATGTTAGTAAAAGTTTTGTAATGTCTAGACTCGACTTCGGCCAAGGAGTGTGGAAAGGGGGATTCCTACAGGCAGTCGGCTCTGATACCAACTTGTGACACCCCCGATTTGACCGTACACTAATCATGCACGCAAATGTGTACGATCAAGATCAGGGACTCACGGGAAGATATCACAACACAACTCTAAAACATAAATAAGTCATACAAGCATCATAATACAAGCCAGGGGCCTCGAGGGCTCGAATACAAGTGCTCGATCATAGACGAGTCAGCGGAAGCAACAATATCTGAGTACAGACATAAGTTAAACAAGTTGCCTTAAGAAGGCTAGCAAAAACTGGGATACAGATCGAACGAGGCACAGGCCTCCTGCCTGGGATCCTCCTAACTACAACTGGTCGTCGTCAGCGGGCTGCACGTAGTAGTAGGCACCTCCAGTGTCGTAGGAGTCGTCGTCGACGGTGGCGTCTGGCTCCTGGTCTCCAGCATCTGGTTGCGACAACCAGGTAGAAAGGAAAAGGGGGAAAGAGGGAGAGAAGCAACCGTGAGTACTCATCCAAAGTACTCGCAAGCAAGGAGCTACACTACATATGCATGGGTATATGTGTAAAGGGCCATATCAGTGGACTGAACTGCAGAATGCCAGAATAAGAGGGGGATAGCTAATCTTATCGAAGACTATGCTTCTGGCCATCTCCATCTCACAGCATGTAGAAGAGAGTAGATTGAAGTCCTCCAAGTAGCATCGCATAGCATAATCCTACCCGGCGATCCCCTCCTCGTCGCCCTGTTAGAGAGCGATAAACGGGTTGTATCTGGCACTTGGAAGGGTGTATTTTATTAAGTATCCGGTTCTAGTTGTCATAAGGTCAAGGTACAACTCCGGGTCGTCCTTTTACCGAGGGACACGGCTATTCGAATAGATAAACTTCCGTGCAGGGGTGCACCACATAACCCAACACGCTCGATCCCATTTGGCCGGACACACTTTTCTGGGTCATGCCCGGCCTCGTAAGATCAACACGTCGCAGCCCCACCTAGGCTCAACAGAGAGGTCAGCACGCCGGTCTAAACCCTATGCGCGCAGGGTCTGGGCCCATCGCCCTATGCACACCTGCACGTTGCGTACGCGGCCGGAAGCAGACCTAGCCCCCTTAATACAAGCGCGAGCTTACGGTCCAATGCCGCGCTCGCCACTCAGTCGCTGACGTCAAAAAGAGCTTCGGCTGATACCACGACGCCGGGATACCCATAACTACTCCCGCGTAGATGGTTAGTGCGTATAGACCAAATGGCCAGACTCAGATCAAATACCAAGAACTCGTTAAGCGTGTTATTTCGAAGTAACCGCGGTCGCCGTCCAGGGCCAGGCCCACCTCTCGCCTAGGTGGTCTCAACCTGCCCTGTCGCTCCGCCACAAAGATCCACTTGCGGGTACTCCTACGAGCCAACCCGACTTTAGTCATCACATGTGTCATGTATATAGTATATAAGTATATACCCGTGATCACCGCCCAAGTGATCACGGCCCGATAGTCTAGCATAGCAGACGGACAAGAATGTAGGGCCACTGATGGAAAACTAGCATCCTATACTAAGCATGTAGGATTGCAGGTAAAGGTAACAACAGTAGAAGCAAGGGCAGGCTATGCATCAGTATAGGATTAACGGAAAGCAGCAACATGCTACACTACTCTAATGCAAGCAGTATAGAGAAGAATAGGCGATATCTGGTGATCAAGGGGGGTGCTTGCCTGGTTGCTCTGGCAAGTAGGAGGGGTCGTCAACTCCGTAGTCGAACTGGGCAGCAGCAGCGTCGGTCTCGTAGTCTACCGGAGAGAAGAGGGGGGAAGAAACAGTAAATACAATGCAAACATAAGCATGACGATGCGTGGCATGACAAAGAGCGGTGCTAGGTGTGTCCTAAAGCGGCAGTAGGTGGTACCGGCGAAGGGGGGGAACATCTGGGAAAGTATTCCCGACGTTTCGCGTTTTAAGACAGATGAACCGGAGGTGAAATGTTACAGGTTCACTATGCTAGGGACGCGTGGCGGACGAACGGGCTGCGTATCTGGATTCGTCTCGTCGTTCTGAGCAACTTTCATTTACAAAGTATTTTCATCCGAGCTACGGTTTATTTTATATGAATTTTAAAAGATTTAAATTAATTTCTGGAATTTATTTAATTATTTAATATATACATTATCCGAAACAGTGTTGTGATGACATCATGCTGACGTCAGCAGTCATCTGACACGTGGGTCCCACATGTCATAGACTGATTAGGGTAATTAGGGTTAACTAATTAATTAACTAATAATTAAACTAATTAATTAAATTAGATGAATCTAAACAGGGTTAATTAACTAATTAATTAATTATTTTAATTTTCATTTTCATTTTTTTACTTTCTTTATTTATTAATTTATTAATTTTTATTAATTAATTTATTATTTTTATTATTTTAATTTTTTTAAATCATTTTTTTCGTTCTCTGGGCGTGGGGCCCATCTGTCATAGGCCCCAGGGGGTTCGGGCCTAGGGGCTGTGGCTCAGGGGCGCGAGGCCCCGCCTGGAAGTGGCCCAGGGCCACAGGCGGGCGCGGCGCGCGTGTGTGGCGCGGGCGAGGCCAGTGGCCAGGACGGCCTACCGGCGGCGGGCACGGCCGCGCGTGGAGGGGGAGGGG
>NC_057808.1:186716897-186814281 GCF_018294505.1 Triticum aestivum
GCTGGCGGCGACGGGCGACGGCGTCGAGCCCGATCCGATCTGGATCGGGGGAGGGAGGGGGAGAGTGGGGGGTGTCGGTGGAGTGGGTGGGGGTGAGGGGATAAGGAGGGGTGGGTGGCCGGCTGGGCCTGGTGGTTTGGCTCAGTTGGGCCACGGTCCAGGGAGGTTTTCTGCTTTCTTTCTTTTTTTTTGCTTTCTCTTTTGTATTTTCTTTCTTTTATTTATTTTCTTTTCTGTTTTAAATCATTTTAAATTGTCTAGGCATTTTATAAAAATGTGTTTATTACACCATATTCACTTATGCAAAATATGTCATCTCCTGAACATTTTTGTTTTAAATTTTGAAAAACTTTTATTGTCGACATTAATTTAAATTTGAATTTGAAACGGTTTGTCCTAACGGTAGATTAGCAACAGTAACTGTGGTGACGTGGCACCATTAGCGTGGGATTACTGTCGCTTGATTATCCGGGCGTTACAGTTCCTTGGGCAAGCGATCCTTGCGAAGGTGTAGCCACACAAGATCTCCAACATTGAACATCATGGGTTGCTTGTGGACGTTGAGCTTGGTCGCGAGTCGTTGTACTTGGCGCTCGATGGTGTTCCTTGTATCTTCATGCATCTTCTTGAGGAAGTTGACTCGGGCACTCGCGTCCATGTTTGTGCGCTCTTGTAGCGGTAGAGGTAGGATGTCCAATGGTGACAATGGGTTGAAGCCATAGACGACCTCGAAGGGGGACTTGCCGGTAGTCGAATGTCTTGCACGATTGTAGGCCTACTCGGCGATGGGTAGGCACTCCTCCCACTCCTTGATGTTCTTCTTTATCAACACGCGTAGTAGAGTGGAGAGCGTGCGGTTGGTCACCTCCGTTTGACCGTCGGTTTGTGGATGGTATGCCGAAGAGAACAAAAGCTTGATTCCGAGCTTGGCGCACAATGTCTTCCAAAAGTAACTCAAGAACTTGACGTCGCGGTCCGAGACAATCGTCTTTCGCACTCCATGAAGTTGCAAGATTTCCCTACAAAACAAATTTGCTACATGTGAAGCATCATCTATCGTGTTGCAAGGAATGAAATGTGCCATTTTGGAGAATCGGTCCACAACAACAAAAACGGAATCCTTGCCATTTCTAGGTCTAGGCAAACCAAGCACAAAGCCCATGCTAATATCTTCCCATGGTTGATATGGAATTGGAAGTGGCATATAGAGGCCATGAGATTGGGCTTTAGACTTAGCTTTGCGACATGTAGAGCATCGGTTGGTGAAGCGATTGACGTCACGAAACATCTTGGGCCAAAAGTAGTTCTTGGAGAGCGTAGCAAATGTCTTGTCGCGTCCAAAGTGTCCCATGAGTCCGCCTCCATCAGATTCCTGCAAAAGCAACAAGCGAAGACAGGATTCGGGGATGCAAAGTTTGTTAGCTCTCATAAGATATCCATCTTTGATGTAGTATCGATTCCAAGAAGTATGCGTCAAACACTTGGCAAATGTAGGATCATGCTCATACAAGTCTTTTATATGCTCAAAGCCAATGACATTTAACTCAAGTTGAGTAACAAGCATGCATATACGGGAAAGTGCATCCGCCACAACATTTTCCTTACCTTTAATATACTTGATGACATAAGGAAATGACTCAATAAACTCACTCCATTTAGCATGAAGTTTGTTCAACTTAGTTTGACCCTTAGGTTATTTAAGCGTTTCATGGTCGGTATGGATGATGAACTCATGAGGTCGAAGGTAATGTTCCCATTCATGTAAAACTCGCACTAAAGCATATAGCTCTTTGTCATAGATGGGATAATTTAGTTGAGCTCCGAAAAGTTTCTCACTAAAATAAGCAATTGGGCGCTTCTCTTGTGTTAATACACCTCCTATGCCATTATCACTAGCATCGCAATGAATTTCGAAAGGTTTGTCAAAGTTGGGTAATGCAAGCACGGGAGCATGAGTAAGCAAATTCTTAAGCTCATTGAAAGCGATGTCTTGGGATGTTCCCCAAACAAACGGTGCATTTTTCTTACTCAAAGCATGCAAAGGTGAAGCAATGGTACTAAAATCCTTCACAAATCTACGGTAGAAACCGGCTAAACCAAGAAAACTACGCACTTGTTGCAAATTTGTTGGTTGGGGCCATGTTTTAATAGCATTAATCTTAGATTCATCAACATGAACACCCTTAGAAGATACTACGAAACCCAAGAAAACAAGCTTATCAACACCAAATAGGCATTTTTCCATATTAGCATAAAGTTGCTCTTTTTGAAGAGTTTGTAGCACGGTGCGAAGGTGGGTGACATGTTCTTTGAGAGATTTGCTAAACACAAGGATATCATCAAAGTAGACAACAACAAATTCACCTATGTAAGGGCGAAACACGTAATGCATAAGACGCATGAAAGTATCGGGTGCTTCCGATAAACCCATAGGCATGACTAACCACTCATATAGACCGAACTTTGTTTTGAATGCGGTTTTCCATTCATCACCCTCTTGTATGCGGATTTGATAGTAACCACTTTTAAGGTCAATTTTGGAAAAGATAGTGGCACCGCAAAGTTCATCAAGCATATCATCAAGGCGTGGAATGGGGTACCTATATCGAACGGTGATAGCATTGATAGGTCTACAATCGGAACACATGCGAAAACTACCGTCTCGTTTTGGCACAAGAATGACCGGTACGGCACAAGGACTCAAACTTTCACGCACATGTCCACGGTCTATGAGATGCTTTACTTGCCTTTGTATTTCTTTGGTTTCTTCGGGGTTGACGCGGTAGGGAGCTTTGTTTGTGATGAGGACATGACTACCTTGGATACGACCAAAAATATTGCATACATGCATATTTGTCAGGTGATTTCTAGTGCAAACTATTCAATAATCTATTTATGTTATCCAGAACAAAAATACTTCACACACTTTTGTGTTTTGTCTAATTGCAGGTGTATGGGACATTTGTACAATCCACATATGAAGATAGGGGAAAAGGAGAAGTTTAGGTTCTGTTCAAAAAGTCCTCTCACGTCACTTTTGGGCCAAGAGAAGAAAGAGTCCAAGTCTCTCACGTTCTGGATTCAGATTCGGACTGCACAGACATACCTGACTCAAAACGCCAACAACTTTTTCATACGGACTCCGAATTGGGTGATTCTTTTTTTGTTGGAAACTAGATTTCGTGCTCTTTCCAACCCAATTGGATTCACCTTTAAATTCGTCCGGAGCATTGAGTTATGGTCGAAACAATCTGACGTTTCACCAGAATCCGAGTCAAACTACAAGTCCAAAGGTGTTGCATCACCTCCACTTGGGCCCATGAGCCTTGTACGACCTAGGGTTGGTTTTAGGCTGCCTTGGGACGTCCTCCCACCTCCTTGGCCGCCACCCCTTGCTCCTATATAAGTAGATCCATCTAGTAGCTTTTTTCCTTGGAATTTGTTTAGTTAAAAGTTAGCCATTGCAACTTCGTGTACTTCGTTTGTGTCCAACGACCAGACCAAGACCGGTTACGGATTCCCACCACTATCAATACTTCATATATATTCGCAATATTCAGATTGCATTATCATATTCTTGCTCGTTCTTCGATTGCTTGCAGGAATAGACCTTCGTGGTTAGGCTGATCGTGCTTCCGGCATCGTCAGTAACCTCAGGAGATTGGTTTAGCGATTGATAAGGCGCAACGTCGTGCACGTTTGTAGTCGGATCGTCAAAGTCGACTCCACCAAATCGATAGTTATTATCTCATCGAAAGATCGGGACACCCTCGCTCTATCAAGTGGTATCAGTTTTCAGGTTGCTCGGTGAGAATTTCCAGTTTCCCCTAGATTAGATTTATTTTCTTACCTATTGTCCAAGAAAAAGCCACAAAAAAGTTAGATCTATTCATCCTTTTGTCCAAGCCAGTCTGAGCCTTTGCAATTTTCTATTCATTGTTTGCATTATTGAATTATCGGTTGCATCGTCGTGTCGAGTTGCTGGTCTTAGGGTCTAGTTCGTTTAGAGTTTCGAGTTCTGTTCACATTAGTCACGTCGCCGCTGCATCGTTATCCCTTCTGCTGTCCACCACACCATCCATCAAATTCCACCATGTGCTACACATAGTTCATTGCACAATCATAGTTGAGGTCGTTCACATCTTCGCTTGATCCAATCTGCATCTTACCTAGTTTGTCTTGGAAAGAGGGAGAGAAAATAAAGACAGAGAAAAAAAAAGAGAGAAAAAAAGAAAAAGAAGTCAGAAAAAAAGAGAAAGAAAAAAGTGTGAGGAAAAAAAAAGAGAGAAGAAAAAAACAAAATTCGGATCTATCTAGACTCAATCTCGTAGTTGAATTCGGATTGGAATCTGTTTTGTGCACTGTTTAGTAAAACAGGCATACCTTCCTCATACGAAGTCCGTTTTGACTCCGCGAGTACTCAAATGAAAGCTAGCGACGAGCCGCATCTAAATAGTTGCAGAGACTAGTTCAATATTTGACACCTCAACATCGTCTTCTAAATAGGTCTTTTTGCCCTCCGAAGTTCGCGGACACAGCTTATTCCAGTTTTTCAAGCCAGTTTCAGAATTCTTTCACTCCTTATATCAACTCGGAATTGAGTGATTCTTTTTGCATTGGAAAGCTTGAGTTAGTAGCATTCTTTGAAAAAAATTATCAGAAAATTGGCACAAACTTTTCAAGAGGAAAGTTGGAGAGAGTTGTTGTATATCCTGCTTGGCAGTTGTTTTTCATCATTATCTTTACTGCCGTTGTGATCTTCACTTATATCTTGCTGTCCAGAGCTACTTAGTATCCTTCATTGATGCTAGTTGTGCTACGCCGTGACCTCATTAGTGTTCTAGGCTCGCGTCTCTAGTCCCGTCTAGCCTAGGACCAGCACAGTACCGTCGTTGAGCGTTTATTCAACATTGCATCTCTGAATTGATTATTGCTAATATTTTGCTACCATATATAGCCAACCCAGCTCCACATATTTCTACACCGTGTATACGTACGTTCCCCTGGCAATCGCTTTACTCAATCTTTGGAGTTATTTGACACCGCTGGTTGCCTGTCACCACCTGCTGCTTGGTAAGAACTTGTAAGATATTGATATTTGCTTTACTGTGAGCGCTTTACCACCACATCCTAGTAGTTCATAGGAACATTATTCTTGAATTTTGTTTCTTGTTTCTACTAATCATGACAGGATCTAGAGTCAATTCATGGGGTTTGTCGATCGTGGGAGATGTGCCATCACCTATGCAAATACCACAACCGTCACGAGAGGTGCACAAACATCCAAATGCACATGATCAGGTTAATGTTTCTATACCACCATTTAATGGCCGTTTTAGACCTGCTTTATATATTGAATGGGAGTTTGACCTAAATAATATATTTGCTTCCAATAATTTTGATGTACGTAAAAAAGTTAAGGTTGCGGTCGGTTCTTTCACTGGTTATGCTGTAGTTTGGTGGAGTGAATATTGTCGGTTACACCCTAATGATATACCTACTACTTGGGATGATTTGAAACTTGCCATGCGACATACATTCGTTCCCGCTTATTATACTCGTGACATGATTACAAAGTTGCAACATTTAAAACAAGGTAGAGACACCGTAACGAAATATTATGATACTTTACAAACTACCTTGCTGCATTCCTCTTTAGAAGAAAGTGAAGAAGATTTTATGGATAGATTTTGGGGAGGATTAAATCGTGACATTCAGGAGATACTAATACATGAAGAGTGTTATCCTATGGACCATTTGTTTCATCTTGCTTGCAAAGCTGAACAGGAAATAAAACGACGTGTTGCGCACAAGGAGAACAAGCGCGAGATGCACATTCCAAGAGTTGATACGGTTGTCCCTTCAACTACTAAGCATACTATGACAACCACATCCGTTGTTGTGAGGACTACATCACCTCCACCATGTGACACATCATCACCGAGAGTGCCTACCTCATCTGAGTTGATCATAAGAGGTAATGACAAAGGTACTAATCTTCCACTTCCACATGAGTATGATGAATGTCTTGTCAATTTAAGTGCACCATGCGGTGAGCTACCCACTACTTTGATCACACCAGCTACCTTAGAGGACTATGTTGATGATTTGACTCTGCCATGTGATCAAACAATTTTGAGTGAGCCCATTGAATTAACTATCGATGCAAAAGAATCAAGTGAATCAGGGAATAAATCAGATTTGGATCAAATATGTTTGAAAATAATTGTGCCAATGTTTAATCATTTTGATATGACCTCTAATCTTGGTGATGGTTCATCAATGTTGGGATGGTTTAATGATGAATATTGTCAATCTTTTCATATGAATAAGAGCTTCACTTATATGTGCAAACTGAGTTGCAATACTTTCATGCCTTCTACTTCTTGTGATAATATTTTGGCTTTATATTTTATTAACTATGAAAGTTACTCATGTATACATGTGTCATATGTGCAAAATCCACGGGAAGTAAAAATGGATGACATATACATATACAACATGTACACCTTGTCTCTTTTGTTAGCCACATTTCAGATTAAGCAACGCCGAGGACGGCTTTGTTTTCAAGAAGGGGAGGATGATGAGGACATGACTACCTTGGATACGACCAAAAATATTGCATACATGCATATTTGTCAGGTGATTTCTAGTGCAAACTATTCAATAACCTATTTATGTTATCCAGAACAAAAATACTTCACACACTTTTGTGTTTTGTCTAATTGCAGGTGTATGGGACATTTGTACAATCCACATATGAAGATAAGGCAAAAGGAGAAGTTTAGGTTCTGTTCAAAAAGTCCTCTCACGTCACTTTTGGGCCAAGAGAAGATAGAGTCCAAGTCTCTCACGTTCTGGATTCAGATTCGGACTGCACAGACATACCTGACTCAAAATGCCAACAACTTTTTCATACGGACTCCGAATTGGGTGATTCTTTTTTTGTTGGAAACTAGATTTCGTGCTCTTTCCAACCCAATTGGATTCACCTTTAAATTCGTCCGGAGCATTGAGTTATGGTCGAAACAATCTGACGTTGCACCAGAATCTGAGTCAAACTACAAGTCCAAAGGTGTTGCATCACCTCCACTTGGGCCCATGAGCCTTGTACGACCTAGGGTTGGTTTTAGGCTGCCTTGGGACGTCCTCCCACCTCCTTGGCCGCCACCACTTGCTCCTATATAAGTAGATCCATCTAGTAGCTTTTTCCTTGGGAATTTGTTTAGTTAAAAGTTAGCCATTGCAACTTCGTGTACTTCGTTTGTGTCCAACGACCAGACCAAGACCGCTTACGGATTCCCACCACTATCAATACTTCATATATATTCGCAATATTCAGATTGCATTATCATATTCTTGCTCGTTCTTCGATTGCTTGCAGGAATAGACCTTCGTGGTCAGGCTGATCGTGCTTCCGGCATCGTCAGTAACCTCAGGAGATTGGTTTAGCGATTGATAAGGCGCAACGTCGTGCACGTTTGTAGTCGGATCGTCAAAGTCATCTCCACCAAATCGATAGTTATCATCTCATCGAAAGATCGGGACACCTTTGCCTCTATCAAGTGGTATCAGATTTCCAGGTTGCTCGGTGAGATTTTACAGTTTTTCATAGTTTAGATCGAGTCTGTTCTTCATACCTACAGTCCACGAAAAAGCCACAAAAAAAAATTAGAGTCAATTCATGGGGTTTGTCGATCGTGGGAGATGTGCCATCACCTATGCAAATACCACAACCGTCACGAGAGGTGCACAAACATCCAAATGCACATGATCAGGTTAATGTTTCTATACCACCATTTAATGGCCGTTTTAGACCTGCTTTATATATTGAATGGGAGTTTGACCTAAATAATATATTTGCTTCCAATAATTTTGATGTACGTAAAAAAGTTAAGGTTGCGGTTGGTTCTTTCACTGGTTATGCTGTAGTTTGGTGGAGTGAATATTGTCGGTTACACCCTAATGATATACCTACTACTTGGGATGATTTGAAACTTGCCATGCGACATACATTCGTTCCCGCTTATTATACTCGTGACATGATTACAAAGTTGCAACATTTAAAACAAGGTAGTGACACTGTAACGAAATATTATGATACTTTACAAACTACCTTGCTGCATTCCTCTTTAGAAGAAAGTGAAGAAGATTTTATGGATAGATTTTGGGGAGGATTAAATCGTGACATTCAAGAGATACTAATACATGAAGAGTGTTATCCTATGGACCATTTATTTCATCTTGCTTGCAAAGCTGAACAGGAAATAAAACGACGTGTTGCGCACAAGGAGAACAAGCGCGAGATGCACATTCCAAGAGTTGATACGGTTGTCCCTTCAACTACTAAGCATACTATGACAACCACATCCGTTGTTGTGAGGACTACATCACCTCCACCATGTGACACATCATCACCGAGAGTGCCTACCTCATCTGAGTTGATCATAAGAGGTAATGACAAAGGTACTAATCTTCCACTTCCACATGAGTATGATGAATGTCTTGTCAATTTAAGTGCACCATGCGGTGAGCTACCCACTACTTTGATCACACCAGCTACCTTAGAGGACTATGTTGATGATTTGACTTTGCCATGTGATCAAACAATTTTGAGTGAGCCCATTGAATTAACTATCGATGCAAAAGAATCAAGTGAATCAGGGAATAAATCAGATTTGGATCAAATATGTTTGAAAATAATTGTGCCAATGTTTAATCATTTTGATATGACCTCTAATCTTGGTGATGGTTCATCAATGTTGGGATGGTTTAATGATAAGCATTGTCAATCTTTTGATATGAATAAGAGCTTCGCTTATATGTGCAAACTGAGTTGCAATATTTTCATGCCTTTGACTTCTTGTGATAATATATTGACTTTACATTTCACGACTTTTGAAGGGTGCTCTTGTATAACTGAGTCACATGTGCACCAAATGAGATCAGTAAAAACGGATGACATGTACATATACAACGTGTACACCTTGTCTCTTTTGTTAGCCAGATTTCAGATTAAGCAACGCCGAGGACGGCTTTGTTTTCAAGAAGGGGAGGATGATGAGGACATGACTACCTTGGATACGACCAAAAATATTGCATACATGCATATTTGTCAGGTGATTTCTAGTGCAAACTATTCAATAATCTATTTATGTTATCCAGAACAAAAATACTTCACACACTTTTGTGTTTTGTCTAATTGCAGGTGTATGGGACATTTGTACAATCCACATATGAAGATAGGGGAAAAGGAGAAGTTTAGGTTCTGTTCAAAAAGTCCTCTCACGTCACTTTTGGGCCAAGAGAAGAAAGAGTCCAAGTCTCTCACGTTCTGGATTCAGATTCGGACTGCACAGACATACCTGACTCAAAACGCCAACAACTTTTTCATACGGACTCCGAATTGGGTGATTCTTTTTTTGTTGGAAACTAGATTTCGTGCTCTTTCCAACCCAATTGGATTCACCTTTAAATTCGTCCGGAGCATTGAGTTATGGTCGAAACAATCTGACGTTGTACCAGAATCCGAGTCAAACTACAAGTCCAAAGGTGTTGCATTACCTCCACTTGGGCCCATGAGCCTTGTACGACCTAGGGTTGGTTTTAGGCTGCCTTGGGACGTCCTCCCACCTCCTTGGCCGCCACCCCTTGCTCCTATATAAGTAGATCCATCTAGTAGCTTTTTCCTTGGAATTTGTTTAGTTAAAAGTTAGCCATTGCAACTTCGTGTACTTCGTTTGTGTCCAACGACCAGACCAAGACCGGTTACGGATTCCCACCACTATCAATACTTCATATATATTCGCAATATTCAGATTGCATTATCATATTCTTGCTCGTTCTTCGATTGCTTGCAGGAATAGACCTTCGTGGTTAGGCTGATCGTGCTTCCGGCATCGTCAGTAACCTCAGGAGATTGGTTTAGCGATTGATAAGGCGCAACGTCGTGCACGTTTGTAGTCGGATCGTCAAAGTCGACTCCACCAAATCGATAGTTATTATCTCATCGAAAGATCGGGACACCCTCGCTCTATCAGTTTGGAAGCGGCGCTCCGGGGATGAGATCGATTCGGTGCTCAATGCCTCGTAGTGGAGGTAGACCCGGAGGTAGCTCATCGGGGAAAATGTCTTGGAATTCCTGCAATAAAGAAGATAACACCAAAGGTAGATCGTGAGAGTTGTTAGTTTTTGGTGCCTCGTCCTTGCACAATAGGACATAGTGTAGGACACTTGATGGGTTCTCACACACTTCTCTCATCTCGCGTTTGTTGGCAAATAGGACTAAGTTTTTCTTGTCGCTCATCGTGGAGGCACTCAATTTGGGCTTGTGGCGCTCACTCTCTTTTTGGTGGGTCGCTCTCTCACTATTCTCTCCACGATGGGTGTTTTGCTTGACGGCGAGCACTTGGCTTGGAGACATAGGGCGTAGCACAAACTCTTTCCCTTTCATCTTGAAGCTATATTGATTTGTACGCCCATTGTGAATGACACCTCGGTCAAATTGCCATGGCCGTCCAAGAAGGAGGTGGCAAACGGTCATCGGAAGGACATCAAATTCCAAAGTGTCTTCATAGGCGCCGATCTTGAAAGAGACTTGTACCCTATGCTCGACTTGGATGGTGCCGGTGTCGCTTAGCCATTGAACCTTGTTGGGGCGAGGGTGATTCATCTTGACCAATTGGAGTTTGGAGCATAGTTCTTCACTTGCCAAGTTATGGCAACTTCCTCCATCGATGATGACCTTGACGGACCGTCCATTGATGCCGGCTTTTGTGTGGAAGATATGGCATCTTTGATCTTCGTCTTGTTGATGTTGAAGAGTCAAGACCTTGGAGACAACAAGAGCGGGACTTGAATCCTCATCACAAAAGACTTGATCATCTTCTTCTTCATTGTTCACTTGTCGGTGCATGGCCACTTGCTCAAGGGCTTCCATTTCTCCTTCACTCATGGAGTCGTAGGTTCCGTCGTCGTTGAGGATCATGGTGCGCTTGTTTGTGCACTCGAAGGATTTGTGGCCTCGGCCTCCGCATGTGAAACACTTGATGGAACTTGTCTTGATGGTCTCATCGGTTGGAGTAGATGATGATGAAGCTTTCTTGAAGTTGCTTGTAGTAGTAGGACGACTTGAGCTTGTCGAAGCTTTCTTGTAAGTTGACTTGTCGTCGTTGCTTGTAGATGGCTTGGTTGAAGGTGTTGAAGTCGACGAAGCTTGATTGTTGGAGAGGCCATAGGACTTGGATGAGAACTTGGCATACCTGAAGTCATCTTGTACTTGTCGTTCCGCTTTGGTAGCTTGATGCACTAGCTCGATGAGGTTCGAGTATGGTTGGAAGTCGGCAATCTTCTTGATAGGGTGATTGAGTCCATTCAAGAAACGTGCCATAGTTTGCTCATCATCTTCTTTGACATTGGCTCGTATCATGGTGATAGAGGCAAAGGTGTCCCGTCTTTCGATGAGATGATGAATATCGCTTTGATGGAAGTCGACTTTGACGATCCGACTACGAACGTGCGAGGACGTCGCGCCTTAGCAATCGCTAAACCAACTCCGAGAGGTTATCGACCACGCCGGAGCACGATCAACCTGACCACGAGGGTCTGTTTCCTGCGAGCAAACGAAGAACAGGCAAGAAACTGAGATTGCAATCTGGATATTGCGAATATAAGATGAAAGCTTTATTGATCAAGGTGGGGTTCTGTGACGCCTTTGTCTGGTCGCTGAACACAAACGAAGTACGCGAAGTTGCAGCTATGGCGAACTTTTAATCTAAACAAAACCCAAAGTCTAAACGACGCCCTAAGGGCTGTATATATGGAGGAAGAGGGGGGAATTTCGTGGCCCTTGAGGAAGGGGTCCGAAACCAACCCTATCTCTTGTTCCCCACACATACGGACTCTAAAAACAGCCTATACTTATGTATTTCGAAATTACATGGGCCTGGCCCAATAATAAGGTGACGCAGCACCTAGAATAGCCTCTGGACGAAAGTTATGAAGTAGCATCTTGTATATTTCGTCCAAGGCTTCATGCACGCATTATGGTGGCTTCAACGTCCTGAAATCATCACTTGTAACTCCGTTCTTGTTCCCCATGCGCATGCCATCATCTCCATGCTTGTTCTTGCTCCAATGTTCATCCTTCTCAAAGCTAGGCCCTTCATTTGTAAGCAAAACAAATGTATCCAATTTAGGCAGCATCATATTCTCATGAACATTAGAATCATTAGCAAGAAACGAAAGTACCTGGTAATTTAATTGGCGTGCGCGAGCTCTAGTAATTGGTCCAGTATGTATAGCAGCAGGGCCTGTGGGTGTAATAATTGTATTGATGTCCTCATCATCCTCCCCTTCTTGAAATGAAGTCGGCCTCGACGGAAGCTCATCTTCCTCACCCAAATAAGGCTTCAAATCTGCAATATTAAAAGTGGGACTAACCCCAAAATCTGCAGGCAGCTCAAGTTTATATGCATTATCATTTATTTTCTCTAACACCTTAAAAGGACCATCAGCACGTGGCATTAGCTTTGATTTGCGCAAATCAGGAAATCTATCCTTACGCAAATGTAACCAAACAAGATCTCCAGGTGCAAACACAACATGTTTTCTACCCTTATCTCCAGCAAGTTTATATTTAGCATTCATACGCTCAATGTTGTCCTTAGTTAACTCATGCATTTTTAAGATCAATTCAGCACGTTGTTTAGCATCAAAATTAACCTTCTCCGAAGATGGAAGAGGCAACAAATCAATAGGTGCACGAGGTAGGAAACCATACACAATTTCAAAAGGGCACATCTTAGTAGTAGAATGCAATGAACGATTATAAGCAAACTCAATATGAGGCAAGCAGTCTTCCCACATTTTCTTATTATTCTTCAAAACAGCCCTAAGCATAGTAGACAATGTTCTATTGACTACTTCAGTTTGTCCATCAGTTTGGGGGTGACAAGTAGTACTAAAAAGCAGTTTAGTCCCCAACTTAGCCCATAAACATCTCCAAAAGTGGCTAAGAAATTTAGTATCACGATCTGAAACAATAGTATTTGGCACACCATGCAAGCGAATAATTTCACGAAAGAACAAATCAGCAACATTAACAGCATCATCGCTTTTATGACATGGTATAAAGTGTGCCATTTTCGAGAATCTATCCACGACAACAAATATGCTATCCCTCCCCTTGTTTGTTCGAGGTAAACCTAAAAAAGTCCATAGATATATCCTCCCAAGGAACACTAGGTACAGGCAAAGGCATATATAAACCATGAGGATTGAGTCGTGACTTAGCTTTTTGACATGTAGTGCAGCGAGCAACAAAACGCTCAACATCCCGTCTCATCTTTGGCCAAAAGAAATGTGTAGCAAGTACGTCCTCCGTCTTCTTCACGCCAAAGTGTCCCATTAATCCTCCTCCATGCGCCTCCTGCAACAACAAAAGACGAAGAGAGCTAGCTGGAATGCATAGCTTGTTAGCACGGAACACAAATCCATCATTAACGACAAACTTGTTCCAGGTTCTTCCTTCTTTACAATTCTGCAATACATCTTTAAAATCAGCATCATGCACATATTGATCTTTGATGGTCTCCAAACCAAATATTTTGAAGTCAAGTTGTGAAAGCATAGTATAGCGACGAGACAATGCATCAGCAATAACATTTTCTTTACCCTTCTTGTGTTTAATGACATAAGGGAAAGTTTCAATGAATTCAACCCATTTAGCATGTCTACGATTCAGTTTAGCTTGACTTTTAATATGTTTCAAAGATTCATGATCAGAATGTATAACAAATTCTTTGGGCCATAAATAATGTTGCCATGTTTCGAAAGTCCGAACAAGAGCATATAGTTCTTTATCATAAGTAGAATAATTCAGACTAGGCCCACTCAATTTTTCAGAAAAGTATGCAACAGGTTTGCCATCTTGTAATAACACACCTCCTAATCCAATGCCACTAGCATCACATTCAAGCTCAAAAGTCTTACTAAAATCAGGAAGTTGGAGTAAAGGAGCATGTGTCAACTTATCTTTCAATACCGTGAAGGCTTCTTCCTGTGCGGTACCCCAAACAAAAGGCACATCCTTCTTTGTAAGCTCGTTGAGAGGTGCAGCAATGGTGCTAAAATCTCTCACAAAACGCCTATAGAAACCAGCGAGTCCAAGAAAACTCCGCACTTGTGTGACCGTTTTGGGCTGCGGCCAACTCTCAATAGCTTCAATCTTGGCTTTATCAACTTCAATTCCCTGTGGAGTAACAACATAGCCAAGAAAAGATACTCGGTCGGTACAAAAGGTGCACTTCCCAAGGTTACCAAACAAACGTGCATCACGTAGAGCAATAAAAACAGCACGTAAATGTTCCAAATGTTCTTCCAAAGATTTGCTATAAATCAGTATATCATCAAAATAGACCACCACAAATCGTCCAATGAAAGCACGTAAAACTTCGTTCATTAGTCTCATGAAAGTACTAGGTGCATTAGTTAACCCAAAAGGCATGACTAACCACTCATATAAACCAAACTTAGTTTTAAATGCAGTTTTCCATTCATCTCCCAATTTCATACGAATTTGATGGTATCCACTACGCAAATCAACTTTGGAGAATATTGTAGAGCCACTCAATTCATCAAGCATATCATCGAGCCTAGGAATAGGATGACGATAACGAATAGTAATATTATTAATGCCTCTACAATCAACACACATACGCGACGTACCATCCTTTTTAGGCACGAGTATAATAGGAACAGCACAAGGACTAAGAGATTCGCGTATATAACCTTTGTCGAGCAGCTCCTGTACTTGACGCATAATCTCCTTCGTCTCCTCTGGATTGGTACGGTATGGTGCACGGTTGGGTAGCGATGCACCGGGAATTAAGTCAATTTGATGCTCAATCCCTCGAATAGGTGGTAATCCCGGTGGCACGTCTTGTGGGAAGACATCAGCGAACTCCTGCAAAATGTGAGTGACAGCAGGGGGCAAAGAGGAAGGCACGTCCTCGAATGAAAATAATGCCTCTTTGCACACAA
Source organism: Triticum aestivum (assembly GCF_018294505.1). Taxonomy (NCBI): domain Eukaryota; kingdom Viridiplantae; phylum Streptophyta; class Magnoliopsida; order Poales; family Poaceae; genus Triticum; species Triticum aestivum. Next base: position 186,731,940 of record NC_057808.1, read on the forward strand.
AAGCATAGCAAACAGATTTGCTGAAATCTAGTTCATCAATATCAGATTTTGTGGCAAGTAAACATGCACGTTTCAATTTAATTTCAGAAACAACACTAGATGGTTTATTATTAGGTTTCATTTGTTGCTCAAATTCCTTTGCCACAATCTGATTTTCACTCTTATTTTTCTCCTGTTTTGCTTTATTAGCTCTATTAATGTCATCTTTCAAAATGGAATCAGGAGTCATAGGAAGCAAAGTAATATTTTTATCCTTATGAACAAGAGTATACTGATTGTTTCTACCATGGTGTACAGAATTTTTATCAAATTGCCATGGTCTACCTAGTAATAAGGAACATGCTTGCATGGGTACCACATCACAATCAACATAATCAGCATATGTAGAGATACTAAAATGCACACGAACGGTACGTGTTACCTTAACCTTGCCGCTGTTGTTGAACCATTGGATGTAGTAAGGATGTGGATGTGGTCTTGTGGTGAGAGATAGCTTCTCCACCATCTCCATGCTAGCCAAGTTGTTACAGCTCCCTCCATCTATGATGACGCGAACAGAACGTTCCTTCACAACTCCCTTTGTATGGAACAAATTATGCCTCTGATTTTGCTCTGCTTGTGTGACCTGCACACTCAAAACACGTTGAGCAACTAAACATTCATACCTGTCAGCGTCTTAGCCATGTAGTGCGTCTCATTTTCAGAATCATCTCCACCATGTTCTTCACGTGTAATAAGAGCCAAAGTCTCGTCATCATAGTCACTAGCGGACTCATACCCACCATCCTCAGTAGCAATCATGACACGCTGAGATTTGCATTCTCTCGCAAAATGTCCTCTTCCCTTACAACGACGACAAATAATATCACTTGTGTGCCCTGTCGATGCCATGGAAGAAGAAGAGCTCTGCACAGGCCCGGCAGGTGTGCTCTTGGCAGAGAGTGGTGGTTGTGCCTGCTTTCTTGTATCACGGCTGGAGGTGGCACCTGATGGAGGTGATGGTGAAGTGGAAGTAGAAGATGCACGCGGTGTCCATGATGAAGGTCGACCTGCAGAAAAGTTAGTTCGCGCCAATGGCTGTCGATCCTGCACTTCACGTTCAGCTTTACAAGCAAGATGGAATAAACGAGTGATATTATTATAATCCTTATACTCTAGAATGGTCTGAATCTCTTTATTTAATCCACCCATAAAACGTGCAAGCATAGCTTCATTCTCCTCAACAATACCACATCTAATCATGCCAGTTTGTAATTCCTGATAATATTCTTCTACAGAATTTTTTCCTTGTCTTAAACGCTGCAATTTTTGAAGTAATTCAATTTGAGAAAAATAAGAGTGAAAATCAGATTGTGGCAAAGGAATTTGAGCAACAAATGAAACCTAATAATAAACCATCTAGTGTTGTTTCTGAAATTAAATTGAAAAGTGCATGTTTACTTGCCACAAAATCTGATATTGATGAACTAGATTTCAGCAAATCTGTTTGCTATGCTTTTATGTGCAAAGAGGCATTATTTTCATTCGAGGACGTGCCTTCCTCTTTGCCCCCTGCTGTCACTCACATTTTGCAGGAGTTCGCTGACGTCTTCCCACAAGACGTGCCACCGGGATTACCACCTATTCGAGGGATTGAGCATCAAATTGACTTAATTCCCGGTGCATCGCTACCCAACCGTGCACCATACCGTACCAATCAAGAGGAGACGAAGGAGATTATGCGTCAAGTACAGGAGCTGCTCGACAAAGGTTATATACGCGAATCTCTTAGTCCTTGTGCTGTTCCTATTATACTCGTGCCTAAAAAGGATGGTACGTCGCGTATGTGTGTTGATTGTAGAGGCATTAATAATATTACTATTCGTTATCGTCATCCTATTCCTAGGCTCGATGATATGCTTGATGAATTGAGTGGCTCTACAATATTCTCCAAAGTTGATTTGCGTAGTGGATACCATCAAATTCGTATGAAATTGGGAGATGAATGGAAAACTGCATTTAAAACTAAGTTTGGTTTATATGAGTGGTTAGTCATGCCTTTTGGGTTAACTAATGCACCTAGTACTTTCATGAGACTAATGAACGAAGTTTTACGTGCTTTCATTGGACGATTTGTGGTGGTCTATTTTGATGATATACTGATTTATAGCAAATCTTTGGAAGAACATTTGGAACATTTACGTGCTGTTTTTATTGCTCTACGTGATGCACGTTTGTTTGGTAACCTTGGGAAGTGCACCTTTTGCACCGACCGTGATGAGGACATCAATACAATTATTACACCCACAGTCCCTGCTGCTATACATACTGGACCAATTACTAGAGCTCGCGCACGCCAATTAAATTACCAGGTACTTTCGTTTCTTGCTAATGATTCTAATGTTCATGAGAATATGATGCTGCCTAAATTGGATACATTTGTTTTGCTTACAAATGAAGGGCCTAGCTTTGAGAAGGATGAACATTGGAGCAAGAACAAGCATGGAGATGATGGCATGCGCATGGGGAACAAGAACGGAGTTACAAGTGATGATTTCAGGACGTTGAAGCCACCATAATGCGTGCATGAAGCCTTGGACGAAATATACAAGATGCTACTTCATAACTTTCGTCCAGAGGCTATTCTAGGTGCTGCGTCACCTTATTATTGGGCCAGGCCCATGTAATTTCGAAATACATAAGTATAGGCTGTTTTTAGAGTCCGTATGTGTGGGGAAACAAGAGATAGGGTTGGTTTCGGACCCCTTCCTCAAGGGCCACGAAATTCCCCCCCTCTTCCTCCATATATACAGCCCTTAGGGCGTCGTTTAGACTTTGGGGTTTTGTTTAGATTAAAAGTTCGCCATAGCTGCAACTTCGCGTACTTCGTTTGTGTTCAGCGACCAGACAAAGGCGTCACAGAACCCCACCTTGATCAATAAAGCTTTCATCTTATATTCGCAATATCCAGATTGCAATCTTAGTTTCTTGCCTGTTCTTCGTTTGCTCGCAGGAAACAGACCCTCGTGGTCAGCTTGATCGTGCTCCGGCGTGGTCGATAACCTCTCGGAGTTGGTTTAGCGATTGCTAAGGCGCGACGTCCTCGCACGTTCGTAGTCGGATCGTCAAAGTCGACTTCCATCAAAGCGATATTCATCATCTCATCGAAAGACGGGACACCTTTGCCTCTATCAAGTGGTATCAGATTTCCAGGTTGCTCGGTGAGATTTTACAGTTTTTCGTAGTTTAGATCGAGTCTGTTCTTCATACCTACAGTCCACGAAAAAGCCACAAAAAAAATAAGGGTTAGTTCATCATATCCGAACCAATCTGAGCCTTTGCATAATCTTTTTAGGGTTTTTGCTTTGTTGAATTTGCGGTTGCATCGTCGTGTCAAGTTGCTGGTCTTAGAGTCTAGTCTTTTAGAGTTTCGAGTTCTGGTCATAAGTTGTCACGCCGCCGCCGCACCATCATCATCGCCTTGCCATCTACCACCATTGCTTATCCGCCACCGCTTTGAATCCGTATCCATATACCACGACCGCTACCATATACCACCACCGCTGCCATATACTACCGCCATATATCCACCACCAATCCGAGTTCTTTTCATAGTTGGTTTGTTTTAGAGATCCATATATTTTCCGTTTCGTGTTTCCTTGCCTGAGTAGGTCTAAAAAAAAAGAGTCTGGAGACCCCCGGGCAGTTTTTAGGCCAAAATTTCGGCAACCAAAAATATTTTTTCCCTATCCTATTTTTAGGCCCCGGGTAGTGTTTTGAGACACTCGCCATCATAGTGATATTTTGTCGCACTTTTTCGTCGTCGCTGCCCTGATTTCCGAAAAAAAAATAGTCAAAAAATTTTGTGCCCATCCTGTCAGTTTGACCTGGGAAGAGTTTTGAGACACTCGCCATTATAGTGATTTTTCGCAAAAAAAAAAGGAGCGCAAAAAAAAAGAGCGCAAAAAAAAAGAGCGAAAAAAAAATTCCAGAGTGTGCTTTTCCCTTGTTTACGTGCAGCGCCGTGATTTTGTTAGTGTTCTAGGCTCGCGTCTCTAGCACGGTCTAGCCTAGGACCAGCACAGTACCGTCGTTGAGCGTTTATTCAACTTTGCATCTCTGAATTGATTATTGCTTACCATTTTGCTACCATATTATAAGCCTTCCCAGCTCCACATAAGTCTACATCGTGCGTTTGACTCTCCCTGGTAATCGCTATATCCAAGCTTTGAGAGTTTTTGACTACAACGGTTGCCGATCACCACCTGCTGCTGGGTAAGAACTGGTAAGAATTTGAGATTCGCTTGAAGGTTTTGTGACACACCACCATCACCACCACTTCTAGTAGTCTGCAGGATCATATTCTTTTGTGTTTCTATTGCTGCTAACCATGGCAGGTTCACAAGCCGATGAGACTGATTGGGCGAACATGACGAACAAGGAGTTGCATGATAAATTTCAGCAAATGATGAGTGGCCAGGTGGGAGATGTGCTAAACAGATTTGAAGAGGCTATGGAGAAGATAGATGCCGTGGAGAAGTCGTTTGAGACAAAGCTGGATAACAAGTTTACTGAATTACTAAAGCGTCTTCCCCAACCACCACCGGCTGCACATGTCGCACCTCTACAACAACAACAACCACATCTCCAACGCCGCCTTCCAAATCAAGTGGGACGGGCACAGCGCGTTCCAATTGAGATTGGTCAAAATTCGGGTGCTGCTGTCCCTACTGTTGATGCTTCTTTGGCTCCTGCTCCTGCGGCGGCTGAGGAGGATGACGATTATGCAGGCGATTATGAGGATGAGGTTGCTCAAAATCAGAACTACGTGCAGCCACCAGCACCACCACCAGCAGGTCGACCTCAGGTATATATTCGCAACGGTAGGCCGGCACCACCACCTCAGGTACGAGATCATGACCATCTCCCTAAACTGAAATTGAATATTCCACCATTTGAGGGTAGATATGTTCCTGATATATATCTTACTTGGGAGTTAGAAACTGAACAACGATTTACATGTTTACAATATCCTGAGGAGAGACGTGTTCCTGCTGCTGTTTGTGCTTTCACTAGCTTTGCATGTGTTTGGTGGTCTGAACATTGTAGATTATATCCTGTTCCAGCTACTTGGGCTGCTTTGAAAACTGCTATGCGTACTCGTTGGGTTCCACCATATTATCAACGTGAATTACTTCAAAAATTGCAGCGTTTAAGACAAGGAAAAAATTCTGTAGAAGAATATTATCAGGAATTACAAACTGGCATGATTAGATGTGGTATTGTTGAGGAGAATGAAGCTATGCTTGCACGTTTTATGGGTGGATTAAATAAACAGATTCAGACCATTCTAGAGTATAAGGATTATAATAATATCACTCGTTTATTCCATCTTGCTTGTAAAGCTGAACGTGAAGTGCAGGATCGACAGCCATTGGCGCGAACTAACTTTTCTGCAGGTCGACCTTCATCATGGACACCGCGTGCATCTTCTACTTCCACTTCACCATCACCTCCATCAGGTGCCACCTCCAGCCGTGATACAAGAAAGCAGGCACAACCACCCCTCTCTGCCAAGAGCACACCTGCCGGGCCTGTGCAGAGCTCTTCTTCTTCCATGGCATCGACAGGGCACACAAGTGATATTATTTGTCGTCGTTGTAAGGGAAGAGGACATTTTGCGAGAGAATGCAAATCTCAGCGTGTCATGATTGCTACTGAGGATGGTGGGTATGAGTCCGCTAGTGACTATGATGAGGAGACTTTGGCTCTTATTACACGTGAAGAACATGGTGGAGATGATTCTGAAAATGAGACGCAATACATGGCTCCTGAAGACGCTGACAGGTATGAATGTTTAGTTGCTCAACGTGTTTTGAGTGTGCAGGTCACACAAGCAGAGCAAAATCAGAGGCATAATTTGTTCCATACAAAGGGAGTTGTGAAGGAACGTTCTGTTCGCGTCATCATAGATGGAGGGAGCTGTAACAACTTGGCTAGCATGGAGATGGTGGAGAAGCTATCTCTCACCACAAGACCACATCCACATCCTTACTACATCCAATGGTTCAACAACAGCAGCAAGGTTAAGGTAACACGTACTGTTCGTGTGCATTTTAGTATCTCTACATATGCTGATTATGTTGATTGTGATGTGGTACCCATGCAAGCATGTTCCTTATTACTAGGTAGACCATGGCAATTTGATAAAAATTCTGTACACCATGGTAGAAACAATCAGTATACTCTTGTTCATAAGGATAAAAATATTACTTTGCTTCCTATGACTCCTGATTCCATTTTGAAAGATGACATTAATAGAGCTAATAAAGCAAAACAGGAGAAAAATAAGAGTGAAAATCAGATTGTGGCAAAGGAATTTGAGCAACAAATGAAACCTAATAATAAACCATCTAGTGTTGTTTCTGAAATTAAATTGAAACGTGCATGTTTACTTGCCACAAAATCTGATATTGATGAACTAGATTTCAGCAAATCTGTTTGCTATGCTTTTGTGTGCAAAGAGGCATTATTTTCATTCGAGGACGTGCCTTCCTCTTTGCCCCCTGCTGTCACTCACATTTTGCAGGAGTTCGCTGATGTCTTCCCACAAGACGTGCCACCGGGATTACCACCTATTCGAGGGATTGAGCATCAAATTGACTTAATTCCCGGTGCATCGCTACCCAACCGTGCACCATACCGTACCAATCCAGAGGAGACGAAGGAGATTATGCGTCAAGTACAGGAGCTGCTCGACAAAGGTTATATACGCGAATCTCTTAGTCCTTGTGCTGTTCCTATTATACTCGTGCCTAAAAAGGATGGTACGTCGCGTATGTGTGTTGATTGTAGAGGCATTAATAATATTACTATTCGTTATCGTCATCCTATTCCTAGGCTCGATGATATGCTTGATGAATTGAGTGGCTCTACAATATTCTCCAAAGTTGATTTGCGTAGTGGATACCATCAAATTCGTATGAAATTGGGAGATGAATGGAAAACTGCATTTAAAACTAAGTTTGGTTTATATGAATGGTTAGTCATGCCTTTTGGGTTAACTAATGCACCTAGTACTTTCATGAGACTAATGAACGAAGTTTTACGTGCTTTCATTGGACGATTTGTGGTAGTCTATTTTGATGATATACTGATTTATAGCAAATCTTTGGAAGAACATTTGGAACATTTACGTGCTGTTTTTATTGCTCTACGTGATGCACGTTTGTTTGGTAACCTTGGGAAGTGCACCTTTTGCACCGACCGAGTATCTTTTCTTGGCTATGTTGTTACTCCACAGGGAATTGAAGTTGATAAAGCCAAGATTGAAGCTATTGAGAGTTGGCCGCAGCCCAAAACGGTCACACAAGTGCGGAGTTTTCTTGGACTCGCTGGTTTCTATAGGCGTTTTGTGAGAGATTTTAGCACCATTGCTGCACCTCTCAACGAGCTTACAAAGAAGGATGTGCCTTTTGTTTGGGGTACCGCACAGGAAGAAGCCTTCACGGTATTGAAAGATAAGTTGACACATGCTCCTTTACTCCAACTTCCTGATTTGAATAAGACTTCTTGATAGAGGCAAAGGTGTCCCGTCTTTCGATGAGATGATGGATATCGCTTTGGTGGAAGTCGACTTTGACGATCCGACTACGAACGTGCGAGGACGTCGCGCCTTAGCAATCGCTAAACCAACTCCGAGAGGTTATCGACCACGCCGGAGCACGATCAACCTGACCACGAGGGTCTGTTTCCTGCGAGCAAACGAAGAACAAGCAAGAAACTGAGATTGCAATCTGGATATTGCGAATATAAGATGAAAGCTTTATTGATCAAGGTGGAGTTCTGTGACGCCTTTGTCTGGTCGCTGAACACAAACGAAGTACGCGAAGTTGCAGCTATGGCGAACTTTTAATCTAAACAAAACCCAAAGTCTAAACGACGCCCTAAGGGCTGTATATATGGAGGAAGAGGGGGGGAATTTCGTGGCCCTTGAGGAAGGGGTCCGAAACCAACCCTATCTCTTGTTTCCCCACACATACGGACTCTAAAAATAGCCTATACTTATGTATTTCGAAATTACATGGGCCTGGCCCAATAATAAGGTGACGCAGCACCTAGAATAGCCTCTGGACGAAAGTTATGAAGTAGCATCTTGTATATTTCGTCCAAGGCTTCATGCACGCATTATGGTGGCTTCAACGTCCTGAAATCATCACTTGTAACTCCGTTCTTGTTCCCCATGCGCATGCCATCATCTCCATGCTTGTTCTTGCTCCAATGTTCATCCTTCTCAAAGCTAGGCCCTTCATTTGTAAGCAAAACAAATGTATCCAATTTAGGCAGCATCATATTCTCATGAACATTAGAATCATTAGCAAGAAACGAAAGTACCTGGTAATTTAATTGGCGTGCGCGAGCTCTAGTAATTGGTCCAGTATGTATAGCAGCAGGGCCTGTGGGTGTAATAATTGTATTGATGTCCTCATCACATGGCAATCTCCATTTCCTTGTAGTATTCTTCAACGCTCCTGGTTCCTTGCTTGAGTTGTTGTAGTTTCTTGAAGAGGTCACGGTTGTAGTAGTTTGGCACGAATCGTGCTCTCATGATATCCTTCATTTGTGCCCAATTGGTGATGGGTGGTTCACCTCTTGCCGCTCGGCGCTCAATGACTTGTTCCCACCAAATGAGGACGTAGTCTTGGAATTCAAGGGATGCCATTGCAATCTTCTTCTCTTCTTCGTAGTTGTGCAAGCGGAAGATTTTGTCCACCTTCAATGCCCATGATATGTACACTTCGGGGTCATTGCTTCCAGTAAACTTTGGCATGGTGAACTTTAGCTGGCCATATCGTTGCTCTTCATTGTGTTGGGGTCGGGGATGATGACGCCCATGTCGGTGATGATTGGCAATCTCATGTTGCTCTTGGCGACGAGGGTTGTCTTCCTCATGTTGCTCTTGGCGAGGTGATAGAGGCAAAGGTGTCCCGTCTTTTAATGAGATGATGGATATCGCTTTGGTGGAAGTCGACTTTGACGATCCGACTACGAACGTGCGATGACGTCGCGCCTTAGCAATCGCTAAACCAACTCCGAGAGGTTATTGACCACGCCGGAGCACGATCAATCTGACCACAAGGGTCTGTTTCCTGCGAGCAAACGAAGAACAAGCAAGAAACTGAGATTGCAATCTGGATATTGCGAATATAAGATGAAAGCTTTATTGATCAAGGTGGAGTTCTATGACGCCTTTGTCTGGTCGTTGAACACAAACGAAGTACGCGAAGTTGCAGCTATGGCGAACTTTTAATCTAAACAAAACCCAAAGTCTAAACGACGCCCTAAGGGCTGTATATATGGAGGAAGAGGGGGGAATTTCGTGGCCCTTGGGGAAGGGGTCCGAAACCAACCATATCTCTTGTTTCCCCACACATACGGACTCTAAAAACAGCCTATACTCAAGTATTTCGAAATTACATGGGCCTGGCCCAATAATAAGGTGACGCAGCACCTAGAATACCCTCTGGACGAAAGTTATGAAGTAGCATCTTGTATATTTCGTCCAAGGCTTCATGCACGCATTATGGTGGCTTCAACGTCCTGAAATCATCACTTGTAACTCCCTTCTTGTTCCCCATGCGCATGCCATCATCTCCATGCTTGTTCTTGCTCCAATGTTCATCCTTCTCAAAGCTAGGCCCTTCATTTGTAAGCAAAACAAATGTATCCAATTTAGGCAGCATCATATTCTCATGAACATTAGAATCATTAACAAGAAACAAAAGTACCTGGTAATTTAATTGGCGTGCGCGAGCTCTAGTAATTGGTCCAGTATGTATAGCAGCAGGGGTTGTGGTTGTAACAATGGTATTGATGTCCTCATCATCCTCCCCTTCTTGAAATGAAGTCATCCTCGACGGAAGCTCATCTCCCTCACCCAAATAAGGCTTCAAATCTGCAATGTTAAAAGTGGGACTAACCCCAAAATCTGCAGGCAGCTCAAGTTTATATGCATTATCATTTATTTTCTCTAACACCTTAAAAGGACCATCAGCACGTGGCATTAGCTTTGATTTGCGCAAATCAGGAAATCTATCCTTACGCAAATGTAACCAAACAAGATCTCCAGGTGCAAACACAACATGTTTTCTACCCTTATCTCCAGCAAGTTTATATTTCGCATTCATACGCTCAATGTTTTCCTTAGTTAACTCATGCATTTTTAAGATCAATTCAGCACGTTGTTTAGCGTCAAAATTAACCTTCTCCGAAGATGGAAGAGGCAACAAATCAATAGGTGCACGAGGTAGGAAACCATACACAATTTCAAAAGGGCACATCTTAGTAGTAGAATGCAATGAACGATTATAAGCAAACTCAATATGAGGCAAGCATTCTTCCCACATTTTCTTATTATTCTTCAAAACAGCCCTAAGCATAGTAGACAATGTTCTATTGACTACTTCAGTTTGTCCATCAGTTTGGGGGTGACAAGTAGTACTAAAAAGCAGTTTAGTCCCCAACTTAGCCCATAAACATCTCCAAAAGTGGCTAAGTGATGAGGACATCAATACCATTGTTACACCCACAGCCCCTGCTGCTATACATACTGGACCAATTACTAGAGCTCGCGCACGCCAATTAAATTACCAGGTACTTTCGTTTCCTGGTATTGATTCTAATGTTCATGAGAATATGATGCTGCCTAAATTGGATACATTTGTTTTGCTTACAAATGAAGGGCCTAGCTTTGAGAAGGATGAACATTGGAGCAAAACAAGCATGGAGATGATGGCATGCGCATGGGGGATAAGAACGGAGTTACAAGTGATGATTTCAGGACGTTGAAGCCACCATAATGCGTGCATGAAGCCTTGGACGAAATATACAAGATGCTACTTCATAACATTCGTCCAGAGGCTATTCTAGGTGCTGCGTCACCTTATTATTGGGCCAGGCCCATGTAATTTCGAAATACTTGAGTATAGGCTGTTTTTAGAGTCCGTATGCGTGGGGAAACAAGAGATAGGGTTGGTTTCGGACCCCTTCCCCAAGGGCCACGAAATTCCCCCCTCTTCCTCCATATATACAGCCCTTAGGGCGTCGTTCAGACTTTGGGTTTTGTTTAGATTAAAATTTTGCCATAGCTGCAACTTTGCGTACTTCGTTTGTGTTCAACGACCAGACAAAGGCATCACAGAACCCCACCTTGATCAATAAAGGTTTCATCTTATATTCGCAATATCCAGATTGCAATCTCAGTTTCTTGCCTGTTCTTTGTTTGCTCGCAGGAAACAGACCCTCGTGGTCAGGTTGATCGTGCTCCGGCGTGGTCGATAACCTCTCGGAGTTGGTTTAGCGATTGCTAAGGCGCGACGTCCTCGCACGTTCGTAGTCGGATCGTCAAAGTCGACTTCCATCAAAGCGATATCCATCATCTCATCGAAAGACGGGACACCTTTGCCTCTATCATTTGCTGGTCTTAGCGTCTAGTCCTTTAGGGTTTCGAGTTTTGTTCACAGGTTGTCACGTCGCCGCTGCCATATATCACCACCGCATCATCATCATCGCTGCTGCCATATACCACCACCACACCAACTTCATCGCCGCTGCCATATACCACCACCACATATTGATGAGGACATCAATACCATTGTTACACCTACAGCCCCTGCTGCTATACATACTAGACCAATTACTAGAGCTCGCGCGCGCCAATTAAATTACCAAGTACTTTTGTTTCTTGGTGATGATTCTAATGTTCATGAGAATATGATGCTGCCTAAATTGGATACATTTGTTTTGCTTACAAATGAAGGGCCTAGCTTTGAGAAGGATGAACATTGGAGCAAGAACAAGCATAGAGATGATGGCATGCGCATGGGGGACAAGAACGGAGTTACAAGTGATGATTTCAGGACGTTGAGGCCACCATAATGCGTGCATGAAGCCTTGGACGAAATATACAAGATGCTACTTCATAACTTTCGTCCAGAGGCTATTCTAGGTGCTGCGTCACCTTATTATTGGGCCAGGCCCATGTAGTTTCGAAATACTTGAGTATAGGCTATTTTTAGAGTCCGTATGTGTGGGGAAACAAGAGATAGGGTTGGTTTCGGACCCCTTCCCCAAGGGCCACGAAATTCCCCCCCTCTTCCTCCATATATACAGCCCTTAGGGCGTCGTTTAGACTTTGGGTTTTGTTTAGATTAAAAGTTCGCCATAGCTGCAACTTCGCGTACTTCGTTTGTGTTCAACGACCAGACAAAGGCGTCACAGAACCCCACCTTGATCAATAAAGCTTTCATCTTATATTCGCAATATCCAGATTGCAATCTCAGTTTCTTGCTTGTTCTTCGTTTGCTCGCAGGAAACAGACCCTCGTGGTCAGGTTAATCGTGCTCCGGCGTGGTCAATAACCTCTCGGAGTTGGTTTAGCGATTGCTAAGGCGCGACGTCCTCGCACGTTCGTAGTCGGATCGTCAAAGTCGACTTCCATCAAAGCGATATCCATCATCTCATCGAAAGACGGGACACCTTGGCCTCTATCAAGATCCGTAATGGATGAGCAATGCTCTATCTCACATAAGAGCTAAACCAATGCTAACCCTAGAAAGATGGGGGAGAAGGAGTATATATAGTCTAGAGGGTCGAAGGGGTACACGGGCCTCGGCCCTTTACTGTGCGCAGACAGGGGGGCCGGATGTCCGGGCCTTCCCGAGGGGCCGGATGTTCGGGCTTGGCGGGTGTTTGACTTTTCCCGTTGGTTCTCCTCATCCATGGACTTGGCGACTTGTCCGTCTTCATGTACATCTCCGAGAGGCTCCTCTTGACACCTAATCATGCATAGCATATCGGACGTAGGTAGTAGCCATGTCTCTAGTGGATCATATGTGATATCACTAAGGAAGGAAGTCACCTCGTTCTCGAGAGCTCTAGCTCGTGCTCGTGTCATAGGTCCTCTTGGCTCTTGATGAGACGATGGTAGGTCCATGGGGATGATCATGGGATGCTCCGCATCAGAAGGAGAAATGGAAGCCCTTGAGCAAGTGGCCATGCACCGACAAGTGAACAATGAAGAAGAAGATGATCACATCTTTTGTGACGAAGACTCAAGTCCCGCTCTTGTTGTCTCCAAGGTTTTGACTCTTCAACATCAACAAGACGAAGATCAAAGATGCCATATCTTCCACACAAAGGCCGGCATCAATGGACGGTCCGTCAAGGTCATCATCGATGGAGGGAGTTGCCATAACTTGGCAAGTGAAGAACTATGCTCCAAACTCCAATTGGTCAAGATGAAGCACCCACACCCCTACAAGGTTCAATGGCTAAGCGACACCGGCACCATCCAAGTCGAGCATAGGGTACAAGTCTCTTTCAAGATCGGCGCCTATGAAGACACTTTGGAGTGTGATGTCCTTCCGATGACCATGTGCCACCTCCTTCTTGGACGGCCATGGCAATTTGACCGAGGTGTCATTCACAATGGGCATACAAATCACTATAGCTTCAAGATGAAAGGGAAAGAGTTTGTTCTACGACCTATGTCTCCAAGCCAAGTACTCGCCGACAAGCAAGCCACCCATCGTGGAGAGAATAGTGAGAGAGCGAACCACCAAAAAGAGAGTGAGCGCCACAAGCCCAAATTGAGTGCCTCCACGATGAGCGACAAGGAAAACTTAGTCCTATTTGCCACCAAACGTGAGATGAGAGAAGTGTGTGAGAACCCATCCAGTGTCCTACACTATGTCCTATTGTGCAAGGACGAGGCACCAAAAACTAACAACTCTCACGATCTACCTTTGGTGTTATCTTCTTTATTGCAGGAATTCCAAGATGTTTTCCCCGATGAGCTACCTCCGGGTCTACCTCCACTACGAGGCATTAAGCACCGAATCGATCTCATCCCCGGAGCGCCGCTTCCAAACAAAGCTCCCTACCGCGTCAACCCCGAAGAAACCAAAGAAATACAAAGGCAAGTAAAGCATCTCATAGATCATGGACATGTGCGTGAAAGTTTGAGTCCTTGTGCCGTACCGGTCATTCTTGTGCCAAAACGAGACGGTAGTTTTCGCATGTGTTCCGATTGTAGACCTATCAATGCTATCACCGTTCGATATAGGTACCCCATTCCACGCCCTGATGATATGCTTGATGAACTTTGCGGTGCCACTATCTTTTCCAAAATTGATCTTAAAAGTGGTTACTATCAAATCCGCATACAAGAGGGAGATGAATGGAAAACCGCTTTCAAAACCAAGTTTGGTCTATATGAGTGGTTAGTCATGCCTATGGGTTTATCGGAAGCACCCGGTACTTTCATGCGTCTTATGCATTACGTGTTTCGCCCTTACATTGGTGAATTTGTTGTTGTCTACTTTGATGATATCCTTGTATTTAGCAAATCTCTCAAAGAACATGTCACCCACCTTCGCACCGTGCTACAAACTCTTCGAAAAGAGCAACTTTATGCTAATATGGAAAAATGTCTATTTGGTGTTGATAAGCTTGTTTTCTTGGGTTTCGTAGTATCTTCTAAGGGTGTTCATGTTGATGAATCTAAGATCAATGATATTAAAACTTGGCCCCAACCAACCAATTTGCAACAAGTGCTTAGTTTTCTTGGTTTAGCCGGTTTCTACCGTAGATTTGTGAAGGATTTTAGCACCATTGCTTCACCTTTGCATGCTTTGAGTAAGAAAAATGCACCGTTTGGTTGGGGAACATCCCAAGATATCACTTTCAATGAGCTTAAGAATTTGCTTACTCATGCTCCCGTGCTTGCATTACCCAACTTTGACAAAACTTTTGAAATTCATTGCGATGCTAGTGGTAATGGCATAGGAGGTGTGTTAACGCAAGAGAAGCGTCCCATTGCATACTTTAGTGAGAAACTCTCCGGAGCGCAACTCAATTACCCCATCTATGACAAAGAGTTATATGCTTTAGTGCGAGTTTTGCATGAATGGGAATATTACCTACGCCCTCATGAGTTCATCATCCATACCGACCATGAAACGCTTAAATACCTGAAGGGTCAAACTAAGTTCAACAAGCGTCATGCTAAATGGAGTGAGTTTATTGAGTCTTTTCCCTATGTCATCAAGTATATTAAAGGTAAGGAAAATGTTGTGGCGGATGCACTTTCCCATATATGCATGCTTGTTACTCAACTTGAGTTAAATGTCATTGGTTTTGAGCACATAAAAGACTTGTATGAGCACGATCCTACATTTGCTATTCCTTATGCCAAGTGTTTGACACATACTTCTTGGGATCGATACTACATCAAAGATGGATATCTTATGAGAGCTAACAAACTTTGCATCCCCGAGTCCTCTCTTCGCTTGTTGCTTTTGCAGGAATCTCATGGAGGCGGACTCATGGGACACTTTGGACGCGACAAGACATTTGCTACGCTCTCCAAGAACTACTTTTGGCCCAAGATGTTTCGCGACGTCAATTGCTTCACAAACCGATGCTCTACATGTCGCAAAGCTAAGTCTAAAGCACAATCTCATGGCCTCTACATTCCACTTCCAATTCCATATCAACCATGGGAAGATATTAGCATGGATTTTGTGCTTGGTTTGCCTAGAACTCGAAATGGCAAGGATTCCGTTTTTGTTGTTGTGGACCGATTCTCCAAAATGGCACATTTCATTCCTTGCAACAAGATAGACGATGCTTCACATGTTGCAAATTTGTTTTGTAGGGAAATCTTGCGCCTTCATGGAGTGCCAACGACGATTGTCTCGGACCGCGACGTCAAGTTCTTGAGTTACTTTTGGAAGACCTTGTGCGCCAAGCTCGGAATCAAGCTTTTGTTCTCTTCGGCATACCATCCACAAACCGACGGCCAAACGGAGGTGACGAACCACACGCTATCTACTCTACTACGCGTGTTGATAAAGAAGAACATCAAGGAGTGGGAGGAGTGCCTACCTATTGATGAGGACATGACTACCTTGGATACGACCAAAAATATTGCATACATGCATATTTGTCAGGTGATTTCTAGTGCAAACTATTCAATAATCTATTTATGTTATCCAGAACAAAAATACTTCACACACTTTTGTGTTTTGTCTAATTGCCGGTGTATGGGACATTTGTACAATCCACATATGAAGATAAGGCAAAAGGAGAAGTTTAGGTTCTGTTCAAAAAGTCCTCTCACGTCACTTTTGGGCCAAGAGAAGATAGAGTCCAAGTCTCTCACGTTCTGGATTCAGATTCGGACTGCACAGACATACCTGACTCAAAACGCCAACAACTTTTTCATATGAACTCCGAATTGGGTGATTCTTTTTTTGTTGGAAACTAGATTTCGTGCTCTTTCCAGCCCAATTGGATTCACCTTTAAATTCGTCCGGAGCATTGAGTTATGGTCGAAACAATCTGACGTTGCACCAGAATCCGAGTCAAACTACAAGTCCAAAGGTGTTGCATCACCTCCACTTGGGCCCATGAGCCTTGTACGACCTAGGGTTGGTTTTAGGCTGCCTTGGGACGTCCTCCCACCTCCTTGGCCGCCACCCCTTGCTCCTATATAAGTAGATCCATCTAGTAGCTTTTTCCTTGGAATTTGTTTAGTTAAAAGTTAGCCATTGCAGCTTCGTGTACTTCGTTTGTGTCCAACGACCAGACCAAGACCGCTTACGGATTCCCACCACTATCAATACTTCATATATATTCGCAATATTCAGATTGCATTATCATATTCTTGCTCGTTCTTCGATTGCTTGCAGGAATAGACCTTCGTGGTCAGGCTGATCGTGCTTCCGGCATCGTCAGTAACCTCAGGAGATTGGTTTAGCGATTGATAAGGCGCAACGTCGTGCACGTTTGTAGTCGGATCGTCAAAGTCGTCTCCACCAAATCGATAGTTATCATCTCATCGAAAGATCGGGACACCTTTGCCTCTATCAAGTGGTATCAGTTTTCAGGTTGCTCGGTGAGAATTTCCAGTTTCCCCTAGATTAGATTTATTTTCTTACCTATTGTCCAAGAAAAAGCCACAAAAAAGTTAGATCTATTCATCCTTCTGTCCAAGCCAGTCTGAGCCTTTGCAATTTTCTATTCATTGTTTGCATTATTGAATTATCGGCTGCATCGTCGTGTCGAGTTGCTGGTCTTAGGGTCTAGTTCGTTTAGAGTTTTGAGTTCTGTTCACATTAGTCACGTCGCCGCTGCATCGTTATCCCTTCTGCTGTCCACCACACCATCCATCAAATTTCACCACGTGATGAGGACATCAATACAATTATTACACCCACAGTCCCTGCTGCTATACATACTGGACCAATTACTAGAGCTCGCGCACGCCAATTAAATTACCAGGTACTTTCGTTTCTTGCTAATGATTCTAATGTTCATGAGAATATGATGCTGCCTAAATTGGATACATTTGTTTTGCTTACAAATGAAGGGCCTAGCTTTGAGAAGGATGAACATTGGAGCAAGAACAAGCATGGAGATGATGGCATGCGCATGGGGAACAAGAACGGAGTTACAAGTGATGATTTCAGGACGTTGAAGCCACCATAATGCGTGCATGAAGCCTTGGACGAAATATACAAGATGCTACTTCATAACTTTCGTCCAGAGGCTATTCTAGGTGCTGCGTCACCTTATTATTGGGCCAGGCCCATGTAATTTCGAAATACATAAGTATAGGCTGTTTTTATAGTCCGTATGTGTGGGGAAACAAGAGATAGGGTTGGTTTCGGACCCCTTCCTCAAGGGCCACGAAATTCCCCCCCTCTTCCTCCATATATACAGCCCTTAGGGCGTCGTTTAGACTTTGGGTTTTGTTTAGATTAAAAGTTCGCCATAGCTGCAACTTCGCGTACTTCGTTTGTGTTCAGCGACCAGACAAAGGCGTCACAGAACCCCACCTTGATCAATAAAGCTTTCATCTTATATTCGCAATATCCAGATTGCAATCTCAGTTTCTTGCCTGTTCTTCGTTTGCTCGCAGGAAACAGACCCTCGTGGTCAGGTTGATCGTGCTCCGGCGTGGTCGATAACCTCTCGGAGTTGGTTTAGCGATTGCTAAGGCGCGACGTCCTCGCACGTTCGTAGTCGGATCGTCAAAGTCGACTTCCATCAAAGCGATATTCATCATCTCATCGAAAGACGGGACACCTTTGCCTCTATCAAGTGGTATCAGATTTCCAGGTTGCTCGGTGAGATTTTACAGTTTTTCGTAGTTTAGATCGAGTCTGTTCTTCATACCTACAGTCCACGAAAAAGCCACAAAAAAAAAAATTAGGGTTAGTTCATCATATCCGAACCAATCTGAGCCTTTGCATAATCTTTTTAGGGTTTTTGCTTTGTTGAATTTGCGGTTGCATCGTCGTGTCAAGTTGCTGGTCTTAGAGTCTAGTCTTTTAGAGTTTCGAGTTCTGGTCATAAGTTGTCACGCCGCCGCCGCATCATCATCATCGCCTTGCCATCTACCACCATTGCTTATCCGCCACCGCTTTGAATCCGTATCCATATACCACCACCGCTGCCATATACTACCGCCATATATCCACCACCAATCCGAGTTCTTTTCATAGTCGGTTTGTTTTAGAGATCCATATATTTTCCGTTTCGTGTTTCCTTGCCTGAGTAGGTCTCGGAAAAAAAAAAAAAGTCTGGAGACCCCCGGGCAGTTTTTAGGCCAAAATTTCGGCAACCAAAAATATTTTTTCCCTATCCTATTTTTAGGCCCCGGGTAGTGTTTTGAGACACTCGCCATCATAGTGATTTTTTGTCGCACTTTTTCGTCGTCGCTGCCCTGATTTCCGAAAAAAAAAATAGTCAAAAAATTTTGTGCCCATCCTGTCAGTTTGACCTGGGAAGAGTTTTGAGACACTCGCCATTATAGTGATTTTTTCGCAAAAAAAAAAGGAGGAGCGCAAAAAAAAAAGAGCGCAAAAAAAAAGAGCGAAAAAAAAATTCCTGAGTGTGCTTTTCCCTTGTTTACGTGCAGCGCCGTGATTTTGTTAGTGTTCTAGGCTCGCGTCTCTAGCACGGTCTAGCCTAGGACCAGCACAGTACCGTCGTTGAGCGTTTATTCAACTTTGCATCTCTGAATTGATTATTGCTTACCATTTTGCTACCATATTATAAGCCTTCCCAGCTCCACATAAGTCTACATCGTGCGTTTGACTCTCCCTGGTAATCGCTATATCCAAGCTTTGAGAGTTTTTGACTACAACGGTTGCCGATCACCACCTGCTGCTGGGTAAGAACTGGTAAGAATTTGAGATTCGCTTGAAGGTTTTGTGACACACCACCATCCCACCACTTCTAGTAGTCTGCAGGATCATATTCTTTTGTGTTTCTATTACTGCTAACCATGGCAGGTTCACAAGCCGATGAGACTGATTGGGCGAACATGACGAACAAGGAGTTGCATGATAAATTTCAGCAAATGATGAGTGGCCAGGTGGGAGATGTGCTAAACAGATTTGAAGAGGCTATGGAGAAGATAGATGCCGTGGAGAAGTCGTTTGAGACAAAGCTGGATAACAAGTTTACTGAATTACTCAAGCGTCTTCCCCAACCACCACCGGCTGCACATGTCGCACCTCTAAAACAACAACAACCACATCTCCAACGTCGCCTTCCAAATCAAGTGGGACGGGCACAGCGCGTTCCAATTGAGATTGGTCAAAATTCGGGTGCTGCTGTCCCTACTGTTGATGCTTCTTTGGCTCCTGCTCCTGCGGCGGCTGAGGAGGATGACGATTATGCGGGCGATTATGAGGATGAGGTTGATCAAAATCAGAACTACGTGCAGCCACCAGCACCACCACCAGCAGGTCGACCTCAGGTATATATTCGCAACGGTAGGCCGGCACCACCACCTCAGGTACGAGATCATGACCATCTCCCTAAACTGAAATTGAATATTCCACCGTTTGAGGGTAGATATGTTCCTGATATATATCTTACTTGGGAGTAGAAACTGAACAACGATTTACATGTTTACAATATCCTGAGGAGAGACGTGTTCCTGGTGCTGTTTGTGCTTTCACTAGCTTTGCATGTGTTTGGTGGTCTGAACATTGTAGATTATATCCTGTTCCAGCTACTTGGGCTGCTTTGAAAACTGCTATGCGTACTCGTTGGGTTCCACCATATTATCAACGTGAATTACTTCAAAAATTGCAGCGTTTAAGACAAGGAAAAAATTCTGTAGAAGAATATTATCAGGAATTACAAACTGGCATGATTAGATGTGGTATTGTTGAGGAGAATGAAGCTATGCTTGCACGTTTTATGGGTGGATTAAATAAAGAGATTCAGACCATTCTAGAGTATAAGGATTATAATAATATCACTCGTTTATTCCATCTTGCTTGTAAAGCTGAACGTGAAGTGCAGGATCGACAGCCATTGGCGCGAACTAACTTTTCTGCAGGTCGACCTTCATCATGGACACCGCGTGCATCTTCTACTTCCGCTTCACCATCACCTCCATCAGGTGCCACCTCCAGCCGTGATACAAGAAAGCAGGCACAACCACCACTCTCTGCCAAGAGCACACCTGCCGGGCCTGTGCAGAGCTCTTCTTCTTCCATGGCATCGACAGGGCACACAAGTGATATTATTTGTCGTCGTTGTAAGGGAAGAGGACATTTTGCGAGAGAATGCAAATCTCAGCGTGTCATGATTGCTACTGAGGATGGTGGGTATGAGTCCGCTAGTGACTATGATGAGCAGACTTTGGCTCTTATTACACGTGAAGAACATGGTGGAGATGATTCTGAAAATGAGACGCAATACATGGCTCCTGAAGACGCTGACAGGTATGAATGTTTAGTTGCTCAACGTGTTTTGAGTGTGCAGGTCACACAAGTAGAGCAAAATCAGAGGCATAATTTGTTCCATACAAAGGGAGTTGTGAAGGAACGTTCTGTTCGCGTCATCATAGATGGAGGGAGCTGTAACAACTTGGCTAGCATGGAGATGGTGGAGAAGCTATCTCTCACCACAAGACCACATCCACATCCTTACTACATCCAATGGTTCAACAACAGCGGCAAGGTTAAGGTAACACGTACTGTTCGTGTGCATTTTAGTATCTCTACATATGCTGATTATGTTGATTGTGATGTGGTACCCATGCAAGCATGTTCCTTATTACTAGGTAGACCATGGCAATTTGATAAAAATTCTGTACACCATGGTAGAAACAATCAGTATACTCTTGTTCATAAGGATAAAAATATTACTTTGCTTCCTATGACTCCTGATTCCATTTTGAAAGATGACATTAATAGAGCTAATAAAGCAAAACAGGAGACAAATAAGAGTGAAAATCAGATTGTGGCAAAGGAATTTGAGCAACAAATGAAACCTAATAATAAACCATCTAGTGTTGTTTCTGAAATTAAATTGAAAAGTGCATGTTTACTTGCCACAAAATCTGATATTGATGAACTAGATTTCAGCAACTCTGTTTGCTATGCTTTTGTGTGCAAAGAGGCATTATTTTCATTCGAGGACGTGCCTTCCTCTTTGCCCCCTGCTGTCACTCACATTTTGCAGGAGTTCGCTGACGTCTTCCCACAAGACGTGCCACCGGGATTACCACCTATTCGAGGGATTGAGCATCAAATTGACTTAATTCCCGGTGCATCGCTACCCAACCGTGCACCATACCGTACCAATCCAGAGGAGACGAAGGAGATTATGCGTCAAGTACAGGAGCTGCTCGACAAAGGTTATATACGCGAATCTCTTAGTCCTTGTGCTGTTCCTATTATACTCGTGCCTAAAAAGGATGGTACGTCGCGTATGTGTGTTGATTGTAGAGGCATTAATAATATTACTATTCGTTATCGTCATCCTATTCCTAGGCTCGATGATATGCTTGATGAATTGAGTGGCTCTACAATATTCTCCAAAGTTGATTTGCGTAGTGGATACCATCAAATTCGTATGAAATTGGAAGATGAATGGAAAACTGCATTTAAAACTAAGTTTGGTTTATATGAGTGGTTAGTCATGCCTTTTGGGTTAACTAATGCACCTAGTACTTTCATGAGACTAATGAACGAAGTTTTACGTGCTTTCATTGGACGATTTGTGGTGGTCTATTTTGATGATATACTGATTTATAGCAAATCTTTGGAAGAACATTTGGAACATTTACGTGCTGTTTTTATTGCTCTACGTGATGCACGTTTGTTTGGTAACCTTGGGAAGTGCACCTTTTGCACCGACCGAGTATCTTTTCTTGGCTATGTTGTTACTCCACAGGGAATTGAAGTTGATAAAGCCAAGATTGAAGCTATTGAGAGTTGGCCGCAGCCCAAAACGGTCACACAAGTGCGGAGTTTTCTTGGACTCGCTGGTTTCTATAGGCGTTTTGTGAGAGATTTTAGCACCATTGCTGCACCTCTCAACGAGCTTACAAAGAAGGATGTGCCTTTTGTTTGGGGTACCGCACAGGAAGAAGCCTTCACGGTATTGAAAGATAAGTTGACACATGCTCCTTTACTCCAACTTCCTGATTTTAATAAGACTTTTGAGCTTGAATGTGATGCTAGTGGCATTGGATTAGGAGGTGTGTTATTACAAGATGGCAAACATGTTGCATACTTTTCTGAAAAATTGAGTGGGCCTAGTCTGAATTATTCTACTTATGATAAAGAACTATATGCTCTTGTTCGGACTTTAGAAACATGGCAACATTATTTATGGCCCAAAGAATTTGTTATACATTCTGATCATGAATCTTTGAAACATATTAAAAGTCAAGCTAAACTGAATCGTAGACATGCTAAATGGGTTGAATTCATTGAAAGTTTCCCTTATGTCATTAAACACAAGAAGGGTAAAGAAAATGTTATTGCTGATGCATTGTCTCGTCGCTATACTATGCTTTCACAACTTGACTTCAAAATATTTGGTTTGGAGACCATCAAAGATCAATATGTGCATGATGCTGATTTTAAAGATGTATTGCAGAATTGTAAAGAAGGAAGAACCTGGAACAAGTTTGTCATTAATGATGGATTTGTGTTCCGTGCTAACAAGCTATGCATTCCAGCTAGCTCTCTTCGTCTTTTGTTGTTGCAGGAGGCGCATGGAGGAGGCTTAATGGGACACTTTGGCGTGAAGAAGACGGAGGACGTACTTGCTACACATTTCTTTTGGCCAAAGATGAGACGGGATGTTGAGCGTTTTGTTGCTCGCTGCACTACATGTCAAAAAGCTAAGTCACGACTCAATCCTCATGGTTTATATATGCCTTTGCCTGTACCTAGTGTTCCTTGGGAGGATATATCTATGGACTTTGTTTTAGGTTTACCTCGAACAAAGAAGGGGAGGGATAGCATATTTGTTGTCGTGGATAGATTCTCGAAAATGGCGCACTTTATACCATGTCATAAAAGCGATGATGCTGTTAATGTTGCTGATTTGTTCTTTCGTGAAATTATTCGCTTGCATGGTGTGCCAAATACTATTGTTTCAGATCGTGATACTAAATTTCTTAGCCACTTTTGGAGATGTTTATGGGCTAAGTTGGGGACTAAACTGCTTTTTAGTACTACTTGTCACCCCCAAACTGATGGACAAACTGAAGTAGTCAATAGAACATTGTCTACTATGCTTAGGGCTGTTTTGAAGAATAATAAGAAAATGTGGGAAGAATGCTTGCCTCATATTGAGTTTGCTTATAATCGTTCATTGCATTCTACTACTAAGATGTGCCCTTTTGAAATTGTGTATGGTTTCTTACCTCATGCACCTATTGATTTGTTGCCTCTTCCATCTTCGGAGAAGGTTAATTTTGATGCTAAACAACGTGCTGAATTGATCTTAAAAATGCATGAGTTAACTAAGGAAAACATTGAGCGTATGAATGCTAAATATAAACTTGCTGGAGATAAGGGTAGAAAACATGTTGTGTTTGCACCTGGAGATCTTGTTTGGTTACATTTGCGTAAGGATAGATTTCCAGATTTGCGCAAATCAAAGCTAATGCCACGTGCTGATGGTCCTTTTAAGGTGTTAGAGAAAATAAATGATAATGCATATAAACTTGAGCTGCCTGCAGATTTTGGGGTTAGTCCCACTTTTAATATTGCAGATTTGAAGCCTTATTTGGGTGAGGAAGATGAGCTTCCGTCGAGGACGACTTCATATCAAGAAGGGGAGGATGATGAGGACATCAATACAATTATTACACCCACAGGCCCTGCTGCTATACATACTGGACCAATTACTAGAGCTCGCGCACGCCAATTAAATTACCAGGTACTTTCGTTTCTTGCTAATGATTCTAATGTTCATGAGAATATGATGCTGCCTAAATTGGATACATTTGTTTTGCTTACAAATGAAGGGCCTAGCTTTGAGAAGGATGAACATTGGAGCAAGAACAAGCATGGAGATGATGGCATGCGCATGGGGAACAAGAACGGAGTTACAAGTGATGATTTCAGGACGTTGAAGCCACCATAATGCGTGCATGAAGCCTTGGACGAAATATACAAGATGCTACTTCATAACTTTCGTCCAGAGGCTATTCTAGGTGCTGTGTCACCTTATTATTGGGCCAGGCCCATGTAATTTCGAAATACATAAGTATAGGATGTTTTTAGAGTCCGTATGTGTGGGGAAACAAGAGATAGGGTTGGTTTCGGACCCCTTCCTCAAGGGCCACGAAATTCCCCCCCTCTTCCTCCATATATACAGCCCTTAGGGCGTCGTTTAGACTTTGGGTTTTGTTTAGATTAAAAGTTCGCCATAGCTGCAACTTCGCGTACTTCGTTTGTGTTCAGCGACCAGACAAAGGCGTCACAGAACCCCACCTTGATCAATAAAGCTTTCATCTTATATTCGCAATATCCAGATTGCAATCTCAGTTTCTTGCCTGTTCTTCGTTTGCTCGCAGGAAACAGACCCTCGTGGTCAGGTTGATCGTGCTCCGGCGTGGTCGATAACCTCTCGGAGTTGGTTTAGCGATTGCTAAGGCGCGACGTCCTCGCACGTTCGTAGTCGGATCGTCAAAGTCGACTTCCATCAAAGCGATATTCATCATCTCATCGAAAGACGGGACACCTTTGCCTCTATCACCACGTGCTACCCATAGTTCATTGTCACAATCATAGTTGAGGTCGTTCACATCTTCGCTTGATCCAATCTGCATCTTATCTAGTTTGTCTTGGAAAGAGGGAGAGAGAAAAAAAGATAGAGAAAAAAAACAAAAAGAAGTCAGAAAAAAAAGAGAAAGAAAAAAAAGTGTGAGAAAAAAAAAAGAGAAGAAAAAAAAAACAAAATTCGGATCTATCTAGACTCAATCTCGTAGTTGAATTCGGATTGGAATCTGTTTTGTGCACTGTTTGGTAAAACATGCATACCTTCCTCATACGAAGTCCGTTTTGACTCCACGAGTACTCAAATGAAAGCTAGCGACGAGCCGCATCTAAATAGTTGCAGAGACTAGTTCAATATTTGACACCTCAAAATCGTCTTCTAAATAGGTCTTTTTGCCCTCCGAAGTTCGCGGACACAGCTTATTCCAGTTTTTCAAGCCAGTTTCAGAATTCTTTCACTCCTCATATCAACTCGGAATTGAGTGATTCTTTTTGCATTGGAAAGCTTGAGTTAGTAGCATTCTTTGAAAAAAATTATCAGAAAATTGGCACAAACT
Source organism: Triticum aestivum (assembly GCF_018294505.1). Lineage (NCBI taxonomy): Eukaryota > Viridiplantae > Streptophyta > Magnoliopsida > Poales > Poaceae > Triticum > Triticum aestivum. Next base: position 186,757,591 of record NC_057808.1, read on the forward strand.
TTTCAAGAGGAAAGTTGGAGAGAGTTGTTGTATATCCTGCTTGGCAGTTGTTTTTCATCATTATCTGTACTGCCGTTGTGATCTTCACTTATATCTTGCTGTCCAGAGCTACTTAGTATCCTTCATTGATGCTAGTTGTGCTACGCCGTGACCTCATTAGTGTTCTAGGCTCGCGTCTCTAGTCCGGTCTAGCCTAGGACCAGCACAGTACCGTCGTTGAGCGTTTATTCAACATTGCATCTCTGAATTGATTATTGCTAATATTTTGCTACCATATATAGCCAACCCAGCTCCACATATTTCTACACCGTGTATACGTACGTTCCCCTGGCAATCGCTTTACTCAATCTTTGGAGTTATTTGACACCGCTGGTTGCCTGTCACCACCTGCTGCTTGGTAAGAACTTGTAAGATATTGATATTTGCTTTACTGTGAGCGCTTTACCACCACATCCTATGATAGAGGCAAAGGTGTCCCGTCTTTCGATGAGATGATGAATATCGCTTTGATGGAAGTCGACTTTGACGATCCGACTACGAACGTGCGAGGACGTCGCGCCTTAGCAATCGCTAAACCAACTCCGAGAGGTTATCGACCACGCCGGAGCACGATCAACCTGACCACGAGGGTCTGTTTCCTGCGAGCAAACGAAGAACAGGCAAGAAACTGAGATTGCAATCTGGATATTGCGAATATAAGATGAAAGCTTTATTGATCAAGGTGGGGTTCTGTGACGCCTTTGTCTGGTCGCTGAACACAAACGAAGTACGCGAAGTTGCAGCTATGGCGAACTTTTAATCTAAACAAAACTCAAAGTCTAAACGACGCCCTAAGGGCTGTATATATGGAGGAAGAGGGGGGGGGAATTTCGTGGCCCTTGAGGAAGGGGTCCGAAACCAACCCTATCTCTTGTTTCCCCACACATACGGACTCTAAAAACAGCCTATACTTATGTATTTCGAAATTACATGGGCCTGGCCCAATAATAAGGTGACTCAGCACCTAGAATAGCCTCTGGACGAAAGTTATGAAGTAGCATCTTGTATATTTAGTCCAAGGCTTCATGCACGCATTATGGTGGCTTCAACGTCCTGAAATCATCACTTGTAACTCCGTTCTTGTTCCCCATGCGCATGCCATCATCTCCATGCTTGTTCTTGCTCCAATGTTCATCCTTCTCAAAGCTAGGCCCTTCATTTGTAAGCAAAACAAATGTATCCAATTTAGGCAGCATCATATTCTCATGAACATTAGAATCATTAGCAAGAAACGAAAGTACCTGGTAATTTAATTGGCGTGCGCGAGCTCTAGTAATTGGTCCAGTATGTATAGCAGCAGGGCCTGTGGGTGTAATAATTGTATTGATGTCCTCATCATCCTCCCCTTCTTGAAATGAAGTCGTCCTCGACGGAAGCTCATCTTCCTCACCCAAATAAGGCTTCAAATCTGCAATATTAAAAGTGGGACTAACCCCAAAATCTGCAGACAGCTCAAGTTTATATGCATTATCATTTATTTTCTCTAACACCTTAAAAGGACCATCAGCACGTGGCATTAGCTTTGATTTGCGCAAATCAGGAAATCTATCCTTACGCAAATGTAACCAAACAAGATCTCCAGGTGCAAACACAACATGTTTTCTACCCTTATCTCCAGCAAGTTTATATTTAGCATTCATACGCTCAATGTTTTCCTTAGTTAACTCATGCATTTTTAAGATCAATTCAGCACGTTGTTTAGCATCAAAATTAACCTTCTCCGAAGATGGAAGAGGCAACAAATCAATAGGTGCACGAGGTAGGAAACCATACACAATTTCAAAAGGGCACATCTTAGTAGTAGAATGCAATGAACGATTATAAGCAAACTCAATATGAGGCAAGCAGTCTTCCCACATTTTCTTATTATTCTTCAAAACAGCCCTAAGCATAGTAGACAATGTTCTATTGACTACTTCAGTTTGTCCATCAGTTTGGGGGTGACAAGTAGTACTAAAAAGCAGCTTAGTCCCCAACTTAGCCCATAAACATCTCCAAAAGTGGCTAAGAAATTTAGTATCACGATCTGAAACAATAGTATTTGGCACACCATGCAAGCGAATAATTTCACGAAAGAACAAATCAGCAACATTAACAGCATCATCGCTTTTATGACATGGTATAAAGTGCGCCATTTTCGAGAATCTATCCACGACAACAAATATGCTATCCCTCCCCTTCTTTGTTCGAGGTAAACCTAAAACAAAGTCCATAGATATATCCTCCCAAGGAACACTAGGTACAGGCAAAGGCATATATAAACCATGAGGATTGAGTCGTGACTTAGCTTTTTGACATGTAGTGCAGCGAGCAACAAAACGCTCAACATCCCGTCTCATCTTTGGCCAAAAGAAATGTGTAGCAAGTACGTCCTCCGTCTTCTTCACGCCAAAGTGTCCCATTAATCCTCCTCCATGCGCCTCCTGCAACAACAAAAGACGAAGAGAGCTAGCTGGAATGCATAGCTTGTTAGCACGGAACACAAATACATCATTAACGACAAACTTGTTCCAGGTTCTTCCTTCTTTACAATTCTGCAATACATCTTTAAAATCAGCATCATGCACATATTGATCTTTGATGGTCTCCAAACCAAATATTTTGAAGTCAAGTTGTGAAAGCATAGTATAGCGACGAGACAATGCATCAGCAATAACATTTTCTTTACCCTTCTTGTGTTTAATGACATAAGGGAAAGTTTCAATGAATTCAACCCATTTAGCATGTCTACGATTCAGTTTAGCTTGACTTTTAATATGTTTCAAAGATTCATGATCAGAATGTATAACAAATTCTTTGGGCCATAAATAATGTTGCCATGTTTCTAAAGTCCGAACAAGAGCATATAGTTCTTTATCATAAGTAGAATAATTCAGACTAGGCCCACTCAATTTTTCAGAAAAGTATGCAACAGGTTTGCCATCTTGTAATAACACACCTCCTAATCCAATGCCACTAGCATCACATTCAAGCTCAAAAGTCTTATTAAAATCAGGAAGTTGGAGTAAAGGAGCATGTGTCAACTTATCTTTCAATACCGTGATGGCTTCTTCCTCTGCGGTACCCCAAACAAAAGGCACATCCTTCTTTGTAAGCTCGTTGAGAGGTGCAGCAATGGTGCTAAAATCTCTCACAAAACGCCTATAGAAACCAGCGAGTCCAAGAAAACTCCGCACTTGTGTGACCGTTTTGGGCTGCGGCCAACTCTCAATAGCTTCAATCTTGGCTTTATCAACTTCAATTCCCTGTGGAGTAACAACATAGCCAAGAAAAGATACTCGGTCGGTGCAAAAGGTGCACTTCCCAAGGTTACCAAACAAACGTGCATCACGTAGAGCAATAAAAACAGCACGTAAATGTTCCAAATGTTCTTCCAAAGATTTGCTATAAATCAGTATATCATCAAAATAGACCACCACAAATCGTCCAATGAAAGCACGTAAAACTTCGTTCATTAGTCTCATGAAAGTACTAGGTGCATTAGTTAACCCAAAAGGCATGACTAACCACTCATATAAACCAGACTTAGTTTTAAATGCAGTTTTCCATTCATCTCCCAATTTCATACGAATTTGATGGTATCCACTACGCAAATCAACTTTGGAGAATATTGTAGAGCCACTCAATTCATCAAGCATATCATCGAGCCTAGGAATAGGATGACGATAACGAATAGTAATATTATTAATGCCTCTACAATCAACACACATACGCGACGTACCATCCTTTTTAGGCACGAGTATAATAGGAACAGCACAAGGACTAAGAGATTCGCGTATATAACCTTTGTCGAGCAGCTCCTGTACTTGACGCATAATCTCCTTCGTCTCCTCTGGATTGGTACGGTATGGTGCACGGTTGGGTAGCGATGCACCGGGAATTAAGTCAATTTGATGCTCAATCCCTCGAATAGGTGGTAATCCCGGTGGCACGTCTTGTGGGAAGACATCAGCGAACTCCTGCAAAATGTGAGTGACAGCAGGGGGCAAAGAGGAAGGCACGTCCTCGAATGAAAATAATGCCTCTTTGCACACAAAAGCATAGCAAACAGATTTGCTGAAATCTAGTTCATCAATATCAGATTTTGTGGCAAGTAAACATGCACGTTTCAATTTAATTTCAGAAACAACACTAGATGGTTTATTATTAGGTTTCATTTGTTGCTCAAATTCCTTTGCCACAATCTGATTTTCACTCTTATTTTTCTCCTGTTTTGCTTTATTAGCTCTATTAATGTCATCTTTCAAAATGGAATCAGGAGTCATAGGAAGCAAAGTAATATTTTTATCCTTATGAACAAGAGTATACTGATTGTTTCTACCATGGTGTACAGAATTTTTATCAAATTGCCATGGTCTACCTAGTAATAAGGAACATGCTTGCATGGGTACCACATCACAATCAACATAATCAGCATATGTAGAGATACTAAAATGCACACGAACAGTACGTGTTACCTTAACCTTGCCACTGTTGTTGAACCATTGGATGTAGTAAGGATGTGGATGTGGTCTTGTGGTGAGAGATAGCTTCTCCACCATCTCCATGCTAGCCAAGTTGTTACAGCTCCCTCCATCTATGATGACGCGAACAGAACGTTCCTTCACAACTCCCTTTGTATGGAACAAATTATGCCTCTGATTTTGCTCTGCTTGTGTGACCTGCACACTCAAAACACGTTGAGCAACTAAACATTCATACCTGTCAGCGTCTTCAGGAGCCATGTATTGCGTCTCATTTTCAGAATCATCTCCACCATGTTCTTCACGTGTAATAAGAGCCAAAGTCTCCTCATCATAGTCACTAGCGGACTCATACCCACCATCCTCAGTAGCAATCATGACACGCTGAGATTTGCATTCTCTCGCAAAATGTCCTCTTCCCTTACAACGACGACAAATAATATCACTTGTGTGCCCTGTCAAATTGGTTCGGATATGATGAACTAACCCTAAATTTTTTTTTGTGGCTTTTTCGTGGACTGTAGGTATGAAGAACAGACTCGATCTAAACTACGAAAAACTGTAAAATCTCACCGAACAACCTGGAAATCTGATACCACTTGATAGAGGCAAAGGTGTCCCGTCTTTCGATGAGATGATGAATATCGCTTTGATGGAAGTCGACTTTGACGATCCGACTACGAACGTGCGAGGACGTCGCGCCTTAGCAATCGCTAAACCAACTCCGAGAGGTTATCGACCACGCCGGAGCACGATCAACCTGACCACGAGGGTCTGTTTCCTGCGAGCAAACGAAGAACAGGCAAGAAACTGAGATTGCAATCTGGATATTGCGAATATAAGATGAAAGCTTTATTGATCAAGGTGGGGTTCTGTGACGCCTTTGTCTGGTCGCTGAACACAAACGAAGTACGCGAAGTTGCAGCTATGGCGAACTTTTAATCTAAACAAAACCCAAAGTCTAAACGACGCCCTAAGGGCTGTATATATGGAGGAAGAGGGGGGGAATTTCATGGCCCTTGAGGAAGGGGTCCGAAACCAACCCTATCTCTTGTTTCCCCACACATACGGACTCTAAAAACAGCCTATACTTATGTATTTCGAAATTACATGGGCCTGGCCCAATAATAAGGTGACGCAGCACCTAGAATAGCCTCTGGACGAAAGTTATGAAGTAGCATCTTGTATATTTCGTCCAAGGCTTCATGCACGCATTATGGTGGCTTCAACGTCCTGAAATCATCACTTGTAACTCCGTTCTTGTTCCCCATGCGCATGCCATCATCTCCATGCTTGTTCTTGCTCCAATGTTCATCCTTCTCAAAGCTAGGCCCTTCATTTGTAAGCAAAACAAATGTATCCAATTTAGGCAGCATCATATTCTCATGAACATTAGAATCATTAGCAAGAAACGAAAGTACCTGGTAATTTAATTGGCGTGCGCGAGCTCTAGTAATTGGTCCAGTATGTATAGCAGCAGGGACTGTGGGTGTAATAATTGTATTGATGTCCTCATCACGGTCGGTGCAAAAGGTGCACTTCCCAAGGTTACCAAACAAACGTGCATCACGTAGAGCAATAAAAACAGCACGTAAATGTTCCAAATGTTCTTCCAAAGATTTGCTATAAATCAGTATATCATCAAAATAGACCACCACAAATCGTCCAATGAAAGCACGTAAAACTTCGTTCATTAGTCTCATGAAAGTACTAGGTGCATTAGTTAACCCAAAAGGCATGACTAACCACTCATATAAACCAAACTTAGTTTTAAATGCAGTTTTCCATTCATCTCCCAATTTCATACGAATTTGATGGTATCCACTACGCAAATCAACTTTGGAGAATATTGTAGAGCCACTCAATTCATCAAGCATATCATCGAGCCTAGGAATAGGATGACGATAACGAATAGTAATATTATTAATGCCTCTACAATCAACACACATACGCGACGTACCATCCTTTTTAGGCACGAGTATAATAGGAACAGCACAAGGACTAAGAGATCGCGTATATAACCTTTGTCGAGCAGCTCCTGTACTTGACGCATAATCTCCTTCGTCTCCTCTGGATTGGTACGGTATGGTGCACGGTTGGGTAGCGATGCACCGGGAATTAAGTCAATTTGATGCTCAATCCCTCGAATAGGTGGTAATCCCGGTGGCACGTCTTGTGGGAAGACGTCAGCGAACTCCTGCAAAATGTGAGTGACAGCAGGGGGCAAAGAGGAAGGCACGTCCTCGAATGAAAATAATGCCTCTTTGCACACAAAAGCATAGCAAACAGATTGGCTGAAATCTAGTTCATCAATATCAGATTTTGTGGCAAGTAAACATGCACTTTTCAATTTAATTTCAGAAACAACACTAGATGGTTTATTATTAGGTTTCATTTGTTGCTCAAATTCCTTTGCCACAATCTGATTTTCACTCTTATTTTTCTCCTGTTTTGCTTTATTAGCTCTATTAATGCCATCTTTCAAAATGGAATCAGGAGTCATAGGAAGCAAAGTAATATTTTTATCCTTATGAACAAGAGTATACTGATTGTTTCTACCATGGTGTACAGAATTTTTATCAAATTGCCATGGTCTACCTAGTAATAAGGAACATGCTTGCATGGGTACCACATCACAATCAACATAATCAGCATATGTAGAGATACTAAAATGCACACGAACAGTACGTGTTACCTTAACCTTGCCGCTGTTGTTGAACCATTGGATGTAGTAAGGATGTGGATGTGGTCTTGTGGTGAGAGATAGCTTCTCCACCATCTCCATGCTAGCCAAGTTGTTACAGCTCCCTCCATCTATGATGACGCGAACAGAACGTTCCTTCACAACTCCCTTTGTATGGAACAAATTATGCCTCTGATTTTGCTCTGCTTGTGTGACTTGCACACTCAAAACACGTTGAGCAACTAAACATTCATACCTGTCAGCGTCTTCAGGAGCCATGTATTGCGTCTCATTTTCAGAATCATCTCCACCATGTTCTTCACGTGTAATAAGAGCCAAAGTCTCCTCATCATAGTCACTAGCGGACTCATACCCACCATCCTCAGTAGCAATCATGACACGCTGAGATTTGCATTCTCTCGCAAAATGTCCTCTTCCCTTACAACGACGACAAATAATATCACTTGTGTGCCCTGTCGATGCCATGGAAGAAGAAGAGCTCTGCACAGGCCCGGCAGGTGTGCTCTTGGCAGAGAGTGGTGGTTGTGCCTGCTTTCTTGTATCACGGCTGGAGGTGGCACCTGATGGAGGTGATGGTGAAGTGGAAATAGAAGATGCACGCGGTGTCCATGATGAAGGTCGACCTGTAGAAAAGTTAGTTCGCGCCAATGGCTGTCGATCCTGCACTTCACGTTCAGCTTTACAAGCAAGATGGAATAAACGAGTGATATTATTATAATCCTTATACTCTAGAATGGTCTGAATCTCTTTATTTAATCCACCCATAAAACGTGCAAGCATAGCTTCATTCTCCTCAACAATACCACATCTAATCATGCCAGTTTGTAATTCCTGATAATATTCTTCTACAGAATTTTTTCCTTGTCTTAAACGCTGCAATTTTTGAAGTAATTCACGTTGATAATATGGTGGAACCCAACGAGTACGCATAGCAGTTTTCAAAGCAGCCCAAGTAGCTGGAACAGGATATAATCTACAATGTTCAGACCACCAAACACATGCAAAGCTAGTGAAAGCACAAACAGCAGCAGGAACACGTCTGATACCACTTGATAGAGGCAAAGGTGTCCCGTCTTTCGATGAGATGATGAATATCGCTTTGATGGAAGTCGACTTTGACGATCCGACTACGAACGTGCGAGGACGTCGCGCCTTAGCAATCGCTAAACCAACTCCGAGAGGTTATCGACCACGCCGGAGCACGATCAACCTGACCACGAGGGTCTGTTTCCTGCGAGCAAACGAAGAACAGGCAAGAAACTGAGATTGCAATCTGGATATTGCGAATATAAGATGAAAGCTTTATTGATCAAGGTGGGGTTCTGTGACGCCTTTGTCTGGTCGCTGAACACAAACGAAGTACGCGAAGTTGCAGCTATGGCGAACTTTTAATCTAAACAAAACTCAAAGTCTAAACGACGCCCTAAGGGCTGTATATATGGAGGAAGGGGGGGGGGAATTTCGTGGCCCTTGAGGAAGGGGTCCGAAACCAACCCTATCTCTTGTTTCCCCACACATACGGACTCTAAAAACAGCCTATACTTATGTATTTCGAAATTACATGGGCCTGGCCCAATAATAAGGTGACTCAGCACCTAGAATAGCCTCTGGACGAAAGTTATGAAGTAGCATCTTGTATATTTCGTCCAAGGCTTCATGCACGCATTATGGTGGCTTCAACGTCCTGAAATCATCACTTGTAACTCCGTTCTTGTTCCCCATGCGCATGCCATCATCTCCATGCTTGTTCTTGCTCCAATGTTCATCCTTCTCAAAGCTAGGCCCTTCATTTGTAAGCAAAACAAATGTATCCAATTTAGGCAGCATCATATTCTCATGAACATTAGAATCATTAGCAAGAAACGAAAGTACCTGGTAATTTAATTGGCGTGCGCGAGCTCTAGTAATTGGTCCAGTATGTATAGCAGCAGGGCCTGTGGGTGTAATAATTGTATTGATGTCCTCATCATCCTAGTAGTTCATAGGAACATTATTCTTGAATCTTGTTTCTTGTTTCTACTAATCATGACAGGATCTAGAGTCAATTCATGGGGTTTGTCGATCGTGGGAGATGTGCCATCACCTATGCAAATACCACAACCGTCACGAGAGGTGCACAAACATCCAAATGCACATGATCAGGTTAATGTTTCTATACCACCATTTAATGGCCGTTTTAGACCTGCTTTATATATTGAATGGGAGTTTGACCTAAATAATATATTTGCTTCCAATAATTTTGATGTACGTAAAAAAGTTAAGGTTGCGGTTGGTTCTTTCACTGGTTATGCTGTAGTTTGGTGGAGTGAATATTGTCGGTTAGACCCTAATGATATACCTACTACTTGGGATGATTTGAAACTTGCCATGCGACATACATTCGTTCCCGCTTATTATACTCGTGACATGATTACAAAGTTGCAACATTTAAAACAAGGTAGTGACACCGTAACGAAATATTATGATACTTTACAAACTACCTTGCTGCATTCCTCTTTAGAAGAAAGTGAAGAAGATTTTATGGATAGATTTTGGGGAGGATTAAATCGTGACATTCAGGAGATACTAATACATGAAGAGTGTTATCCTATGGACCATTTGTTTCATCTTGCTTGCAAAGCGGAACAGGAAATAAAACGACGTGCTGCGCACAAGGAGAACAAGCGCGAGATGCACATTCCAAGAGTTGATACGGTTGTCCCTTCAACTACTAAGCATACTATGACAACCACATCCGTTGTTGTGAGGACTACATCACCTCCACCATGTGACACATCATCACCGAGAGTGCCTACCTCATCTGAGTTGATCATAAGAGGTAATGACAAAGGTACTAATCTTCCACTTCCACATGAGTATGATGAATGTCTTGTCAATTTAAGTGCACCATGCGGTGAGCTACCCACTACTTTGATCACACCAGCTACCTTAGAGGACTATGTTGATGATTTGACTCTGCCATGTGATCAAACAATTTTGAGTGAGCCCATTGAATTAACTATCGATGCAAAAGAATCAAGTGAATCAGGGAATAAATCAGATTTGGATCAAATATGTTTGAAAATAATTGTGCCAATGTTTAATCATTTTGATATGACCTCTAATCTTGGTGATGGTTCATCAATGTTGGGATGGTTTAATGATGAATATTGTCAATCTTTTCATATGAATAAGAGCTTCACTTATATGTGCAAACTGAGTTGCAATAATTTCATGCCTTCTACTTATTGTGATAATATTTTGGCTTTATATTTTATTAACTATGAAAGTTACTCATGTATACATGTGTCATATGTGCAAAATCCACGGGAAGTAAAAATGGATGACATATAGATATACAACATGTACACCTTGTCTCTTTTGTTAGCCACATTTCAGATTAAGCAACGCCGAGGACGGCTTTGTTTTCAAGAAGGGGAGGATGATGAGGACATGACTACCTTGGATACGACCAAAAATATTGCATACATGCATATTTGTCAGGTGATTTCTAGTGCAAACTATTCAATAATCTATTTATGTTATCCAGAACAAAAATACTTCACACACTTTTGTGTTTTGTCTAATTGCCGGTGTATGGGACATTTGTACAATCCACATATGAAGATAAGGCAAAAGGAGAAGTTTAGGTTCTGTTCAAAAAGTCCTCTCACGTCACTTTTGGGCCAAGAGAAGATAGAGTCCAAGTCTCTCACGTTCTGGATTCAGATTCGGACTGCACAGACATACCTGACTCAAAACGCCAACAACTTTTTCATACGAACTCCGAATTGGGTGATTCTTTTTTTGTTGGAAACTAGATTTCGTGATCTTTCCAGCCCAATTGGATTCACCTTTAAATTCGTCCGGAGCATTGAGTTATGGTCGAAACAATCTGACGTTGCACCAGAATCCGAGTCAAACTATAAGTCCAAAGGTGTTGCATCACCTCCACTTGGGCCCATGAGCCTTGTACGACCTAGGGTTGGTTTTAGGCTGCCTTGGGACGTCCTCCCACCTCCTTGGCCGCCACCCCTTGCTCCTATATAAGTAGATCCATCTAGTAGCTTTTTCCTTGGAATTTGTTTAGTTAAAAGTTAGCCATTGCAGCTTCGTGTACTTCGTTTGTGTCCAACGACCAGACCAAGACCGCTTACGGATGCCCACCACTATCAATACTTCATATATATTCGCAATATTCAGATTGCATTATCATATTCTTGCTCGTTCTTCGATTGCTTGCAGGAATAGACCTTCGTGGTCAGGCTGATCGTGCTTCCGGCATCGTCAGTAACCTCAGGAGATTGGTTTAGCGATTGATAAGGCGCAACGTCGTGCACGTTTGTAGTCGGATCGTCAAAGTCGTCTCCACCAAATCGATAGTTATCATCTCATCGAAAGATCGGGACACCTTTGCCTCTATCACCTATCGCCGAGTACGCCTACAATCGTGCAAGACATTCGACTACCGGGAAGTCCCCCTTCGAGGTCGTCTATGGCTTCAACCCATTATCACCATTGGACATTCTACCTCTACCGCTACAAGAGCGCACAAACATGGACGCGAGTGCCCGAGTCAACTATCTCAAGAAGATGCAGGATGATACTAGGAACACCATCGAACGTCAAGTACAACGACTCGCGACCAAGCTCAACGTCAACAAGCAACCCATGATCTTTAACATTGGCGATCTTGTGTGGCTACACCTTCGCAAGGACCGCTTCCCCAACGAGCGCAGGTCCAAACTTCTACCACGAGCCGATGGACCCTTCAAGGTGCTAGCACGCTACAACAACAACGCTTACAAGATCGACCTACCACGCGACAAGTACAACGTGAGCGACATCTTCAACATCAAGGATCTTTCGCCCTACCATGGTGATGAAGAATTCGATCCGAGGTCGAATCTTTCCCAAGGGAGGGGAGATGATGCGGAGCATCACAAGGTCATCCCCATGGACCTACCTACGTCTCCCACGACACCACTTGGACTAATGACAAGAGCCCGAGCTAAGGCTATCGAAGATAAGGTGAACTCACTCCTTTCCGAACTACCACTTTCGACACATGAGACATGGCTACTACCTCAAACGGAAACACTATGTGTGATCAGGTACTTGGGGAAGAACCATGGACCTCCTACATCCAACGGACAAGACGGCGAGGACACCAAGCGCGAAGATCAAGAGGAACAGCTACCACGGAAGCTACAGGCTCCGGACGACCGGCCCAGCCCGGACGTCCGACCCCTGGAGGTCGCTACAGCCCAAGGAAACCAGGCCTGCCAACGCTACAGCGGCCGGACGACTGACCTAGACCGGACGACCGACGAGTCCCAGGCTCCGGACGTCCGAGCCCTTCCGGACGACCGACACTACGCCAACAGAAGTTAAATTGCGGACATCCGAAGAACTGCGGACGTCTGGACCCCCGCGAGCCTCCGGACGACCGGCGTCTCCCGGACGTCCGGGCCCTGGCTGTGTCCAGTTACGGGCTGAGGCCCATGTACCCCTTCACTTCGCCCCCTTTTGCACCTAGACTATAAATAGACCTCTCCTTCCTCCTAGTTAGGGTCAGCATTGGTTTAGCTCATATGTAAGATAGAGCATTGCTCATCCATTACGGATCTACTCCACGAGAGAGACCGCGGCCCCTCTACGGAGAAGATCACCTTGGATTCAAGACCCCCTCTTGGGTGGCCCCCATCAAGACCTCCTCACGGAGAAGAACCGGTTACCCTTTTTATCGTCCGTTGTTGACTTTGGGTCTTGTATCTTACCTTTGTGTTCATCGATCTAGCGCATGTGTGATCTATTCTTGTTGGTTGAGTGATTTCTCTCGTATTCCCCTCGTGTTTTCCTCGTGTTTCCCCTCGTGTTCATCGCCTTCTTTATAGGGATCCGCTCCTTTCGTGAAAGATCGGCCATCTAGGGTTCCACCCTACATCACATAGTGAGACGGTTTATCAATAGCATGAATATGGCAATGGATGCTCAATATGATTATGTTATCATGCAATTGATGGTAGGCAATGTGATCATTATGTATGAATATGCCATCAAGAAAGATCACAATAAATTTTCTAAGGAAATGCGCAAGCTCATATATCATGGATGACATGGGAATAGGTGCAACAAGACAAGCATAATGTGTGTCAAACCATGCATAGGGTACAAACTTGTTATGGGTGTTGTTGTACCATAGCTCGATGTCGTGGTAGAAGTGTTGGTTCGGTGGTGCATCCACTAAGTCCGGGCACTCCTCAACCTGAAGGTCCATAGGGTCCATCTCCAATGTCGGTCCTCCATCCAATAGATGTATCATGTAGACAAGAAGAAGGAAACAACAATGAAAGAATGACCCATCCAACATGCGTATTTGAGAATGGCTCAAAGGGAATGAGTTCACCTTTAGTAGGTTCTCGAAAATGTTAGTGTTGCACATCGTGTACGCCTTCACATAACCCATATGTCTCGTTATGGTACCACCTTGTGAATCCTTCAAAATGAAAGAACATGACAAACACTCGGAAAAACAAATGAGGTTAGTGCAAATGTAACACCTATCATTCGAGTGGTAAGATACCCAACAAGTGTTCTCATCATTTTTATCATACGAAAGGACAAGGTGTGGTATGGTATGAAAGCATATGATGCAACTAAAACCAAAGACAATAGGCTCAAGTAAGCAAGCATGCTTCACAAGTAATATGTCCAAGTCTCCACGATCAATAAGCATAGCAAGTTGGCACTCAACACAAGGTGATATGAGAGATGCAACTAATGGACACAAGAGACAATGATCAAGATATATCATGTGAGAGGCATGAACATATATGTCATCAACCCAAGAAAGCGAGTAATGGAACATGGGTGATGCAACAAAGCAAGCAATCATAGAGATCAAGTCAAGCAAGCTAGTAGTGCGAAGATGCAACGTACTAGAAGGAATCATGGCAAGCATGTCATGTGTGCAAATAGTGGGCATATATAATGCACATGACATTTCACAAGCATAAAGGCAAGATATGAGCAAAATAGCATCAATAGCATGGGGCACATGATAAACATGGCAATAGCAACAAGGATCTCCACTAAGCATGCAAATACACATAGGAGTATCATAATGGTGCATCATCGGTAAATGTAAGCAATGGTCACAATTGCATGGCAAAGGCATAGAAGCAAACATAACATGCAAAGTGAACACGATAGAATGGGCATAAGGTAACAATTGATATATAGCCCGTAGCCGTGTGAGAGCCAAGTAGAAGGATTGCACGAAGTCATTGCGCGAAGGGAATGGTGGGAATGACAATCCACGGGATCCCAAGTCATCTTTGCTCTCAAGAGCTCGTTTCATCAACTCTTGGGATTGAGGGGTTGACGAGTATACGTGAGTACCTACACAAAACAAAGACAAAGGAAAAATTGTGTGTGCGTGGTATATGTACACATCATCCATCATGATGCATGCGTGCTTGTGTTGGTTAGCACAAAATATCCAATGCTCAAATAAATGAGATGCGTGATATAGAAACATGTCATCCATCATGAGAGGTTTGTTATTATGTATAGCATAATGGAGACTCAAATTGTGTAATGCATCACTAGTGATATCTAGAGCATTGTTATGAATGGTATGCATGTGGTGCAAGCAATTATGGGATTCATGCAAAGCATGGAATGCATCAAGATCTCCTAATATGTATGAGGAAACTATGGGGGTCCCCTCATGAGCATTTGTAGAAACATCACATGGAGAATATTGACAACATGCAAAACAAAGCATATTTGGTTCTATGTGATCATGGCATGGAATAGTAGATGAATTGCACAAATCATGTAAAGGAAGCATAGCAATATCATCGCATGAAAAACAAAAGCCAATGACCATCATTTCGTCATCTATGCCATAAGTGCAAATGGGATTTATTTTAATGGGGCATGCATAGTTACTATGTTGAGATTGAAATGAAGCAATATGGGAAATGTCTGATGAGGACATCAATACCATTGTTACACCCACAGGCCCTGCTGCTATACATACTGGACCAATTACTAGAGCTCGCGCACGCCAATTAAATTACCAGGTACTTTCGTTTCTTGGTAATGATTCTAATGTTCATGAGAATATGATGCTGCCTAAATTGGATACATTTGTTTTGCTTACAAATGAAGGGCCTAGCTTTGAGAAGGATGAACATTGGAGCAAGAACAAGCATGGAGATGATGGCGTGCGCATGGGGAACAAGAACGGAGTTACAAGTGATGATTTCAGGACGTTGAAGCCACCATAATGCGTGCATGAAGCCTTGGACGAAATATACAAGATGCTACTTCATAACTTTCGTCCAGAGGCTATTCTAGGTGCTGCGTCACCTTATTATTGGGCCAGGCCCATGTAATTTCGAAATACATAAGTATAGGCTGTTTTTAGAGTCCGTATGTGTGGGGAAACAAGAGATAGGGTTGGTTTCGGACCCCTTCCTCAAGGGCCACGAAATTCCCCCCCTCTTTCTCCATATATACAGCCCTTAGGGCGTCGTTTAGACTTTGGGTTTTGTTTAGATTAAAAGTTCGCCATAGCTACAACTTCGCGTACTTCGTTTGTGTTCAGCGACCAGACAAAGGCGTCACAGAACTCCACCTTGATCAATAAAGCTTTCATCTTATATTCGCAATATCCAGATTGCAATCTCAGTTTCTTGCTTGTTCTTCGTTTGCTCGCAGGAAACAAACCCTCGTGGTCAGGTTGATCGTGCTCCGGCGTGGTCGATAACCTCTCGGAGTTGGTTTAGCGATTGCTAAGGCGCGACGTCCTCGCACGTTCGTAGTCGGATCGTCAAAGTCGACTTCCATCAAAGCGATATTCATCATCTCATCGAAAGACGGGACACCTTTGCCTCTATCAAGTGGTATCAGATTTCCAGGTTGCTCGGTGAGATTTTACAGTTTTTCGTAGTTTAGATCGAGTCTGTTCTTCATACCTATAGTCCACGAAAAAGCCACAAAAAAATTAGGGTTAATTCATCATGTCCGAACCAATCTGAGCCTTTGCATAATCTTTTTAGGGTTTTTGCTTTGTTGAATTTGCGGTTGCATCGTCGTGTCAAGTTGCTGGTCTTAGAGTCTAGTCTTTTAGAGTTTCGAGTTCTGGTCATAAGTTGTCACGCCGCCGCCGCACCATCATCATCGCCTTGCCATCTACCACCATTGCTTATCCGCCACCGCTCTGAATCCGTATCTATATACCACCACCAATCCGTATCCATATACCACCACCAATCCGTATCCATATACCACCACCGATCCGTATCCATATACCACTACCGCTACCATATACCACTACCGCTGCCATATCCTACCGCCATATATCCACCACCAATCCGAGTTCTTTTCATATTCGGTTGGTTTTAGAGATCCATATATTTTCCGTTTCGTGTTTCCTTGCCTGAGTAGGTCTCGGAAAAAAAAGAGGAGCGCAAAAAAAGAGGAGCGCAAAAGAGTCTGGAGACCCCCGGGCAGTTTTTAGGCCAAAATTTCGGCAACCAAAAATATTTTTTCCCTATCCTATTTTTAGGCCCCGGGTAGTGTTTTGAAGAGCGCAAAAAAAGAGGAGCGCAAAAAAAGAGGAGCGCAAAAAAGAGTCTGGAGACCCCCGGGCAGTTTTTAGGCCAAAATTTCGGCAACCAAAAATATTTTTTCCCTATCCTATTTTTAGGCCCCGGGTAGTGTTTTGAGACACTCGCCATCATAGTGATTTTTTGTCGCACTTTTTCGTCATCGCTGCCCTGATTTCCGAAAAAAAAATAGTCAAAAAAATTTTGTGCCCATCCTGTCAGTTTGACCTGGGAAGAGTTTTGAGACACTCGCCATTATAGTGATTTTTCGCAAAAAAAAAGAGCGCAAAAAAAAGAGCGCCAAAAAAAAGAGCGATTTTTTTTCCAGAGTGTGCTTTTCCCTTGTTTACGTGCAGCGCCGTGATTTTGTTTGTGTTCTAGGCTCGCGTCTCTAGCACGGTCTAGCCTAGGACCAGCACAGTACCGTCGTTGAGCGTTTATTCAACTTTGCATCTCTGAATTGATTATTGCTTACCATTTTGCTACCATATTATACGCCTTCCCAGCTCCACATAAGTCTACATCGTGCGTTTGACTCTCCCTGGTAATCGCTATATCCATGCTTCGAGAGTTTTTGACTACAACGGTTGCCGATCACCACCTGCTGCTGGGTAACAACTGGAAAGAATTTGAGATTCGCTTGAAGGTTTTGTGACACACCACCATCACCACCACTTCTAGTAGTCTGCAGGATCAAATTCTTTTGTGTTTCTATTGCTGCTAACCATAGCAGGTTCACAAGCCGATGAGACTGATTGGGAGAACATGACGAACAAGGAGTTGCATGATAAATTTCAGCAAATGATGAGTGGCCAGGTGGGAGATGTGCTAAACAGATTTGAAGAGGCTATGGAGAAGATAGATGCCATGGAGAAGTCGTTCGAGACAAAGCTGGATAACAAGTTTACTGAATTACTCAAGCGTCTTCCCCAACCACCACCGGCTGCACATGTCGCACCTCTACAACAACAACAACCACATCTCCAACGCCGCCTTCCAAATCAAGTGGGACGGGCACAGCGCGTTCCAATTGAGACTGGTCAAAATTCGGGTGCTGCTGCACCTACTGTTGATGCTTCTTTGGCTCCTGCTCCTGCGGCGGCTGAGGAGGATGACGATTATGCAGGCGATTATGAGGATGAGGTTGATCAAAATCAGAACTACGTGCAGCCACCAGCACCACCACCAGCAGGTCGACCTCAGGTATATATTCGCAACGGTAGGCCGGCACCACCACCTCAGGTATGAGATCATGACCATCTCCCTAAACTGAAATTGAATATTCCACCATTTGAGGGTAGATATGTTCCTGATATATATCTTACTTGGGAGTTAGAAACTGAACAACGATTTACATGTTTACAATATCCTGAGGACAGACGTGTTCCTGCTGCTGTTTGTGCTTTCACTAGCTTTGCATGTGTTTGGTGGTCTGAACATTGTAGATTATATCCTGTTCCAGCTAATTGGGCTGCTTTGAAAACTGCTATGCGTACTCGTTGGGTTCCACCATATTATCAACGTGAATTACTTTAAAAATTGCAGCGTTTAAGACAAGGGAAAAATTCTGTAGAAGAATATTATCAGGAATTACAAACTGGCATGATTAGATGTGGTATTGTTGAGGAGAATGAAGCTATGCTTGCACGTTTTATGGGTGGATTAAATAAAGAGATTCAGACCATTCTAGAGTATAAGGATTATAATAATATCACTCGTTTATTCCATCTTGCTTGTAAAGCTGAACGTGAAGTGCAGGATCGACAGCCATTGGCGCGAACTAACTTTTCTGCATGTCGACCTTCATCATGGACACCGCGTGCATCTTCTACTTCCACTTCACCATTACCTCCATCAGGTGCCACCTCCAGCCGTGATACAAGAAAGCAGGCACAACCACCACTCTCTGCCAAGAGCACACCTGCCGGGCCTGCGCAGAGCTCTTCTTCTTCCATGGCATCGACAGGGCACACAAGTGATATTATTTGTCGTCGTTGTAAGGGAAGAGGACATTTTGTGAGAGAATGCAAATCTCAGCGTGTAATGATTGCTACTGAGGATGGTGGGTATGAGTCCGCTAGTGACTATGATGAGGAGACTTTGGCTCTTATTACCCGTGAAGAACATGGTGGAGATGATTCTGAAAATGAGACGCAATACATGGCTCCTGAAGACGCTGACAGGTATGAATGTTTAGTTGCCCAACGTGTTTTGAGTGTGCAGGTCACACAAGCAGAGCAAAATCAGAGGCATAATTTGTTCCATACAAAGGGAGTTGTGAAGGAACGTTCTGTTCGCGTCATCATAGATGGAGGGAGCTGTAACAACTTGGCTAGCATGGAGATGGTGGAGAAGCTATCTCTCACCACAAGACCACATCCACATCCTTACTACATCCAATGGTTCAACAACAGCGGCAAGGTTAAGGTAACACGTACTGTTCGTGTGCATTTTAGTATCTCTACATATGCTGATTATGTTGATTGTGATGTGGTACCCATGCAAGCATGTTCCTTATTACTAGGTAGACCATGGCAATTTGACAAAAATTCTGTACACCATGGTAGAAACAATCAGTATACTCTTGTTCATAAGGATAAAAATATTACTTTGCTTCCTATGACTCCTGATTCCATTTTGAAAGATGACATTAATAGAGCTAATAAAGCAAAACAGGAGAAAAATAAGAGTGAAAATCAGATTGTGGCAAATGAATTTGAGCAACAAATGAAACCTAATAATAAACCATCTAGTGTTGTTTCTGAAATTAAATTGAAAAGTGCATGTTTAGTAGCCACAAAATCTGATATTGATGAGCTAGATTTCAGCAAATCTGTTTGCTATGCTTTTGTGTGCAAAGAGGCATTATTTTCATTCGAGGACGTGCCTTCCTCTTTGCCCCCTGCTGTCACTAACATTTTGCAGGAGTTCGCTGACGTCTTCCCATAAGACGTGCCACCGGGATTACCACCTATTCGAGGGATTGAGCATCAAATTGACTTAATTCCTGGTGCATCGCTACCCAACCGTGCACCATACCGTACCAATCCAGAGGAGACGAAGGAGATTATGCGTCAAGTACAGGAGCTGCTCGACAAAGGTTATATACGCGAATCTCTTAGTCCTTGTGCTGTTCCTATTATACTAGTGCCTAAAAAGGATGGTACGTCGCGTATGTCTGTTGATTGTAGAGGCATTAATAATATTACTATTCGTTATCGTCATCCTATTCCTAGGCTAGATGATATGCTTGATGAATTGAGTGGCTCTACAATATTCTCCAAAGTTGATTTGCGTAGTGGATACCATCAAATTCGTATGAAATTGGGAGATGAATGGAAAACTGCATTTAAAACTAAGTTTGGTTTATATGAGTGGTTAGTCATGCCTTTTGGGTTAACTAATGCACCTAGTACTTTCATGAGACTAATGAACGAAGTTTTACGTGCTTTCATTGCACGATTTGTGGTAGTCTATTTTGATGATATACTGATTTATAGCAAATCTTTGGAAGAACATTTGGAACATTTACGTGCTGTTTTTATTGCTCTACGTGATGCATGTTTGTTTGGTAACCTTGGGAAGTGCACCTTTTGCACCGACCGAGTATCTTTTCTTGGCTATGTTGTTACTCCCCAGGGAATTGAAGTTGATAAAGCCAAGATTGAAGCTATTGAGAGTTGGCCGCAGCCCAAAACGGTCACACAAGTGCGTAGTTTTCTTGGACTCGCTGGTTTCTATAGGCGTTTTGTGAGAGATTTTAGCACCATTGCTGCACCTCTCAACGAGCTTACAAAGAAGGATGTGCCTTTTGTTTGGGGTACCGCAGAGGAAGAAGCCTTCACGGTATTGAAAGATAAGTTGACACATGCTCCTTTACTCCAACTTCCTGATTTTAATAAGACTTTTGAGCTTGAATGTGATGCTAGTGGAATTGGATTAGGAGGTGTGTTATTACAAGATGGCAAACCTGTTGCATATTTTTCTGAAAAATTGAGTGGGCCTAGTCTGAATTATTCTACTTATGATAAAGAACTATATGCTCTTGTTCGGACTTTAGAAACATGGCAACATTATTTATGGCCCAAAGAATTTGTTATACATTCTGATCATGAATCTTTGAAACATATTAAAAGTCAAGCTAAACTGAATCGTAGACATGCTAAATGGGTTGAATTCATTGAAACTTTCCCTTATGTCATTAAACACAAGAAGGGTAAAGAAAATGTTATTGCTGATGCATTGTCTCGTCGCTATACTATGCTTTCACAACTTGACTTCAAAATATTTGGTTTGGAGACCATCAAAGATCAATATGTGCATGATGCTGATTTTAAAGATGTATTGCAGAATTGTAAAGAAGGAAGAACCTGGAACAAGTTTGTCGTTAATGATGGATTTGTGTTCCGTGCTAACAAGCTATGCATTCCAGCTAGCTCTCTTCGTCTTTTGTTGTTGCAGGAGGCGCATGGAGGAGGATTAATGGGACACTTTGGCGTGAAGAAGACGGAGGACGTACTTGCTACACATTTCTTTTGGCCAAAGATGAGACGGGATGTTGAGCGTTTTGTTGCTCGCTGCACTACATGTCAAAAAGCTCAGCCACGACTCAATCCTCATGGTTTATATATGCCTTTGCCTGTACCTAGTGTTCCTTGGGAGGATATATCTATGGACTTTGTTTTAGGTTTACCTCGAACAAAGAAGGGGAGGGATAGCATATTTGTTGTCGTGGATAGATTCTCGAAAATGGCACACTTTATACCATGTCATAAAAGCGATGATGCTGTTAATGTTGCTGATTTGTTCTTTCGTGAAATTATTCGCTTGCATGGTGTGCCAAATACTATTGTTTCAGATCGTGATACTAAATTTCTTAGCCACTTTTGGAGATGTTTATGGGCTAAGTTGAGGACTAAACTGCTTTTTAGTACTACTTGTCACCCCCAAACTGATGGACAAACTGAAGTAGTCAATAGAACATTGTCTACTATGCTTAGGGCTGTTTTGAAGAATAATAAGAAAATGTGGGAAGAATGCTTGCCTCATATTGAGTTTCTTATAATCGTTCATTGCATTCTACTACTAAGATGTGCCCTTTTGAAATTGTGTATGGTTTCCTACCTCATGCACCTATTGATTTGTTGCCTCTTCCATCTTCGGAGAAGGTTAATTTTGATGCTAAACAACGTGCTGAATTGATCTTAAAAATGCATGAGTTAACTAAGGAAAACATTGAGCGTATGAATGCTAAATATAACCTTGCTGGAGATAAGGGTAGAAAACATGTTGTGTTTGCACCTGGAGATCTTGTTTGGTTACATTTGCGTAAGGATAGATTTCCTGATTTGCGCAAATCAAAGCTAATGCCACGTGTTGATGGTCCTTTTAAGGTGTTAGAGAAAATAAATGATAATGCATATAAACTTGAGCTGCCTGCAGATTTTGGGGTTAGTCCCACTTTTAACATTGCAGATTTGAAGCCTTATTTGGGTGAGGAAGATGAGCTTCCGTCGAGGACGACTTCATTTCAAGAAGGGGAGGATGATGAGGACATCAATACCATTGTTACACCCACAGGCCCTGCTGCTATACATACTGGACCAATTACTAGAGCTCGCGCACGCCAATTAAATTCCCAGGTACTTTCGTTTCTTGGTAATGATTCTAATGTTCATGAGAATATGATGCTGCCTAAATTGGATACGTTTGTTTTGCTTACAAATGAAGGGCCTAGCTTTGAGAAGGATGAACATTGGAGCAAGAACAAGCATGGAGATGATGGCATGCGCATGGGGAACAAGAACGGAGTTACAAGTGATGATTTCAGGACGTTGAAGCCACCATAATGCGTGCATGAAGCCTTGGACGAAATATACAAGATGCTACTTCATAACTTTCGTCCAGAGGCTATTCTAGGTGCTGCGTCACCTTATTATTGGGCCAGGCCCATGTAATTTCGAAATACATAAGTATAGGCTGTTTTTAGAGTCCGTATGTGTGGGGAAACAAGAGATAGGGTTGGTTTCGGACCCCTTCCTCAAGGGCCACGAAATTCCCCCCCTCTTCCTCCATATATACAGCCCTTAGGGCATCGTTTAGACTTTGGGTTTTGTTTAGATTAAAAGTTCGCCATAGCTGCAACTTCGCGTACTTCGTTTGTGTTCAGCGACCAGACAAAGGCGTCACAGAACTCCACCTTGATCAATAAAGCTTTCATCTTATATTCGCAATATCCAGATTGCAATCTCAGTTTCTTGCTTGTTCTTCGTTTGCTCGCAGGAAACAGACCCTCGTGGTCAGGTTGATCGTGCTCCGGCGTGGTCGATAACCTCTCGGAGTTGGTTTAGCGATTGCTAAGGCGCGACGTCCTCGCACGTTCGTAGTCGGATCGTCAAAGTCGACTTCCATCAAAGCGATATTCATCATCTCATCGAAAGACGGGACACCTTTGCCTCTATCAATCTCACTCAAAGCATATGACAAGTTCAAGGGATTGTCAAACATGAAGTGACCAATAGAATTTTCACATGATATCCTATGGAGCATAGCATCACAACTAGGCAACTCAACATGGTCATCATCATATTCATCATAAATTGGTAAGTCATGACATGAAGAAGTCGCACTAGCATGAAGCGTGGGAATAGGTGGATCAACATCATGCAAGCAATCATTCGTGAGATAGTCCACTAGTGGGACAAGAGAAGCATTGTCACCTATGTTACCTTTGGAAGGTCGCACATGTTTTGTAGGTGAGGTGTCGAAGATCAAGTCGTTATCATCTTCATCTTGATGGAACCATGTGGGGGGTGCATCATCGTCCACCATGGCCGTCGTCGTTTCCATTGGATGTATGGACTCATCGAGGATAGGCATATCGTCATGTAGGAGACCTAGCACCAAAGAAGAAAACGCACTAGGAGTAGAGGTTAAGTCATTAGAAATCATAGTGGCCTCACATGCCGTGTCAACTACCTCACTCACTAAGTGTTGTGGCTCACTCACTCCCGGTAAGATGCTCTCACTCATATGGTTGGTGGAGTCACTCAAATGGCACTCAACCTCACATAGGATGTGTGGCATGCTCTCATGTGTGGGGCTAGTGGTGGTCACACTCATCCTCTCATAGGAAATGCTCTCAATGTTACATATGGTGGAGTCACTCATATCACTCATGCTGGGGTGGCTCTCCTCACATGGGAATTGGGGCATCTCTTCATATGTGGGTGTCGGAGAGATGTTGGTGCAAATGTCTCCATGTGCGGTCTCGTAGCTTGACTCGGAGTATGAGTCACATAGGGGCGCCGTCTTCATGTTGTTGAAGAGGTTCGCGCTTGCCGCCGTGGTCGAAGGGAATGGCCCTAGCTCGACCGTCTTGTCACCGTCTTGCTGTCGGAGGCCCATATGATGTGGCACCTCGTAGCTCGTCTCCATGACCGAAGGGAATTTCCCATGCTCGGCCATCTTCCTTGAGGGGCTTCCGAAGGTGGAAGTGTCGCCCTCGCTCGTAGGTGGTCGCCTTGTTGTTGAAGATGTCGATGTAGGCGAACTCATGGGAAGTAGGCGAAGATGCCTTACGTCCAAAGGCGAAGATGCCTTGACAGCACTTGGCGAAGATGCCGAAGTGATTGGTGTAGTCGTAGCTCCGTCGTGGTGGTGCTTGTCTCGCGGTCTTCTCTTGTGCTCATGAAGCTTGGACTTGGCGTGAAGTAGAGCTTGTTGGGACTTGTACATTTGCGCTTGTGGAGCATCTTCATGTTGATGGTGTCGTTGTCGTACTTGAGCTCGTAGTAGATGTCGTTCGTCGTCGTCGTGCACATGATGCTTTGCAGGTGACATGCCCTTCATGATGATGTGGATCACGAACGTGATGGTGGTCGCCATGGAGATGTGGACGTGGACGACTTGCGCTTGTATTGCATGGGCGCTCCGAAGATGATCGACTTGCTCGCCGCCTTGAGGATGATGAAGGGGAAGAAGACTTGTAGTTGGCCACCATGTCTCGTAGTTGATCCTTTAGCTCGCCCAACTTGGTGTCGATGTAGTCCCTTTTCCTTGCTTCGGAGTGGTGTATGTCGATGGCGAGGTTGTCGAGGCGCTCTCGCAAGGTAGATTGTGCACCTTGCATTTGTCGTTGTAGTCCGAAGATGGATGCTTTGGTGATGTAGTTGTTCGCGCCGTCGTTGTTGTCGAAGACCGGAGATGAAATGCCTTGCCTATCCATCACAAGACTCGAGCAAATATGAGTGGGAGAAAGAGAAGAACTATACCAAATGTACCTTGACCGATGTTGAAGATGGATCAATGATCACTCAATGTGTAACAAGGAAATAGCACAATTGGTACCAATTCTTGTTGGTTTCTCACACCTACACAAGTAAGGCTTATGGTGGAGCTCGGAGGATAGTGGCACAAAAATTTGATGCAAAATGTTAGCAAGAGTCAATAATGTTGAAAGAGATTCACAAATTCGCAAGTGAAACAAGTAGACCAATAGCAAAGAATGGCACACGGAAACACACACACGGATAGATAAATGGGGTCGTGCAACCAAGGAATGAGCACGAAATGTGGAATCCACGGAAAACACTCGTGTTGCACAACTCAAGAGAGACGCTAGCACGATTGCTCTATAGGCGGATACAACACTTGTGCACAACTATGATATGCAAATGGATAAACTTTCTATCCCAAGTATGCTATGTATGTATGGTTCCCGGTGTTTCTCTCAAGATGATCCAAGATGATCGGATATGACAATCTTATATGGAATGTGGTATGATGCTATGGCACTTGCTTACAAGCTTCTTTGCTCTTCTCTTTTGCTTAAAAGCTTTTTTTTGTATGGCCACTTTGCGAAATGCACAAACCAAGATAGCAATTGTGTATATGCGGGAACAATCTTGTGACACAAGGGATGATATGATACCAATATGATATGGTATGTATGCAATGGAAGGTATAGATCACTAATGTGCACAAGTAACGTTGCCGGCAATACTCAAATGGCTAGTCTCGATAGGCACGTGACGCAAAATGGGCTAGGGGTTAACAATGCAACGTGCAAGGGAATATACAATGGAGGGATACCACGATACCAAGATGATATGGAGGTTACCGTCGATTGTTTCTCGTTTGTACGCCAAGGACTGATGATGGTGAAGTGGTCAAAGTCAATGAAGACCTCGAGGCGATGATGAGTTGCGGTGATCTTGATGGAGATACCAAGATGATGGAGACTCGTCCCTAAGTAGCCGAAACACCTTAGGAAACGAAAAAACCGCGAACTCAAAATCTCAAATGTCAAATGGTGGTAGCGGGAATGCGGTGGTAGTTTTGCGGAAACTCGATGGGATTGCAGAAATGCAATGATGGGGTTTTGAGACGCAATGCGGAAGTAGAGTGTAAGGTGGTGGTGAACTATACACGGTGTCGGAGTTCGAAGCACGGTCCCTAGGTAGCGAAACACCTTAGGAGACACAACTCACAACACAAACAAAATTGGGTCAAGTTGGGTTGGCGGAAGTGTATGGTGGGTAAGCCTATGCGGAAGTTATGGTGGTGGTTGATGAAGAAGCAATCGTCCCTAAATAGCCTAAACACCTTAGGAGACTCGAATCACAACTCAAACAACCTCAAATGTTATAGGGAACAAAATTGGTTAGGTTGCGGAAGTCGATGGTGGTTATGCGGATGATATGGTGGAAGCCCTAGGCAAAGATGCCAAAGTGCCAAAACTTTGATGAAGTCAAATGATGGTGGTAGTATTTTTATGTGATGGGGGATGTCAATAGCTTCAAAACGAGCTAAAGAACGTCAAAAACGGACTCCGAATGAATTAGTTATGGACAAAACGGTGAAACGAGAAAAGCTGAAATGACAGGGGCCGGACATCCGGGGCTCGGGCCGGATTTCCGGGACCTGATGTCCAGAACCGCGCGCGAAATGGCGCTCCAGGAGCCGGATGTCCGGGCCATGGGCCGGATGTCCGGGGCTACGGGCCGGATGTCCGGGCTCCAAATTCGAGGATGAACTCGAGGAACTCAATTTTGGGGGCGGAAATTGATGATTTCGGGGGCTAAATTGCGGAGATTCGTGGATGGAAAGTGGGGAAATTGGGGGAAAGCTAGATCCACTAGTAACAAAGCAAATCCATGGACAAATCCAACAAAACATCATCAAACCAACAAATCACAAAAAAGTTTGGGGGCTATTTTTGTGGGGAATTTTCGAATTTGGGACAAAATCAACAAAACTAGGCTAGAAAACACAACGGGGAGGCTCCAAAATCGTGATCAACGTGGCTCATGATACCAAGATGATGTAGGGCGAAACCCTAGATGGCCGATCTTTCACGAAAGGAGCGGATCCCTACGAAGAACGCGATGAACATGAGGGGAAACACGAGGGAAACACGAGGGGAACACGAGAGAAATCACTCAACCAACAAGAATAGATCACACATGCGCTAGATCGATGAACACAAAGGTGAGATACAAGATCCAAAGTCAACAAAGGACGATACAAAGGTAACCAGTTCTTCTCCGTGAGGAGGTCTTGATGGGGGCCACCCAAGAGGCGGTCTTGAATCCAAGGTGATCTTCTCCGAAGAGGGGCCGCAGTCTCTCTCGAGGAGGAGATCCGTAATGTATGAGCTTCGTGAGGAGGTCTTGATGGGGGCCACCCAAGAGGGGGTCTTGAATCCAAGGTGATCTCACTCATCCATTACGGATCTGCTCCTCGAGAGAGACTGCGGCCCCTCTTCGGAGAAGATCACCTTGGATTCAAGACCCCCTCTTGGGTGGCCCCCATCAAGACCTCACGGAGAAGAACCGGTTACCTTTGTATCGTCCTTTGTTGACTTTGGATCTTGTATCTCACCTTTGTGTTCATCGATCTAGCGCATGTGTGATCTATTCTTTTTGGTTGAGTGATTTCTCTCGTGTTCCCCTCGTGTTTCCCCTCGTGTTCATCGCGTTCTTCGTAGGGATCCGCTCCTTTCGTGAAAGATCGGCCATCTAGGGTTCCGCCCTACATCAAAATGAGTCTTTAAGAAGAAAACCGATGTGGATGGAAATGTTCAGATCCACAAAGCTCGGCTTGTCGCTAAGGGTTATGGACAAGTTCAAGGAATTGACTACGACGAGACTTACTCGCCGGTAGCGATGCTGAAGTTGGTGAGGATCGTACTAGCTATAGCTGCATATTTCGATTACGAGATATGGCAGATGGATGTCAAAACGCCTTTCCTTCACAGAAATTTACCCGAGGACGTGTATATGATACAACCCGAGGGTTTTGTCGACCCTACTAGCACTAGTAAGGTATGCAAGCTCAAGAGATCCATTTATGGGTTGAGGCAAGCATCTCGGAGCTGGAACATTCGTTTTGATGAGGTCGTCACTGGTTTCGGCTCATCAAAAGCGAAGAGGACTCTTGTTTATACAAGAAGTTAAGTGGGAGCTCGATAGTGTTTTTGATCTTGTATGTGGACGACATACTACTGATCGGAAATGATGTTTCGATGTTGAACTCGGTCAAGGAGTCATTGAATGGCAAGTTTTCGATG
This sequence comes from Triticum aestivum, assembly GCF_018294505.1. Taxonomy (NCBI): domain Eukaryota; kingdom Viridiplantae; phylum Streptophyta; class Magnoliopsida; order Poales; family Poaceae; genus Triticum; species Triticum aestivum. Next base: position 186,785,971 of record NC_057808.1, read on the forward strand.
AAGGACCTTGGTGAGGCAATGTATATTTTAGGCATTAAGATCTATAGAGATAGATCGAGGAGGCTGCTCGACTTAAGCCAGAGCACGTACATAGATAAAGTGTTGAAGCGGTTCAACATGAGTGAGGCAAAGAAAGGGTTCTTGCCACTCTCACATGGTATAAGGCTAAGCGAGACTCAGAGTCCTTCGACATCTGATGAGCGAAGCAGGATGAGTTGGAATCTGTATGCCTCGGCAATCGGATCCATCATGTATGCCATGATATGTACAAGGCCTGATGTTGCTTTTGCAATAAACCTAACGAGCAGATACCAGGCCAACCCGGGTGAGAGTCACTGGGCAGCGGTAAAGACTATTTTAAAGTACCTGAAAAGGACTAAAGAGATGTTCCTAGTTTATGGAGGTGAGGAAGAGCTCGTCGTAAGGGGTTACGCCGATGCTAGTTTCCAAACCGACAGAGATGATTGTCGATCACAGTCCGGATTCGTGTACGTCATGAACAGAGGAGCAGTGAGCTGGATGAGTTCCAAGCAAGAAACGGTGGCCGATTCTACCACAGAAGCCGAATACATTGCGGCTTGTGAAGCTGCGAAGGAAGGTGTTTTGATCCGGAACTTTTTGGATGATCTTGGTATTTTCCCAGCCTTGGTAAAACCGTTGGACCTTTATTGTGATAATTCTGGTGCCATCGCACAAGCCAAGGAGCCGAGGAATCACCACAAGGTCAGATACATAGATCGGAAATGTCACCTGATACGAAAGATCATAAAGAATGGTGATGTAGAGTTATGCAAAATTCACACGGATGCAAATGTTGCAGATCCGTTGACTAAGCCGCTTCCACAACCCAAGCATGAGGGGCACGTTAGAGCTATGGGCATTCGATGTCTATTTGATTGACTCTAGTGCAAGTGGGAGACTGTTGGAGATATGCCCTAGAGGCAATCATGTATGATGATATTTCCTATGTGTTTATGAATAAAGATAGTCCTTGGACATTATCAATGATGTGTATCAGCAAGTACGTGACATGTTTGTGGGACTATGCATTGTATGATGACTGTCCTAAAAGGTCCCTAGTCGAAAGGGATGTGTGGACGCGCAGCCAACTAACCTAGCATATAACACGGTCGATGGCTCGGTCTCACTAGCCATGGAGCATTGGATGCTAACCGGATAATATGGACTTGGAAGGATCTGGTCAGATTCGACGTAGTCGGATCCGAGTCGAGATAAGGTCCGAGTCGGACAGACCCAACTATGATACGCAGCGATATGTCATCTGTGAGTCTCTAGTACAACATACGTTCTATGTCCTAAGACCTGAGCTGGCACATGTACTCGGGATGGTGACAGACTTGCTTTGGGCTGACCAAACGCTACTCCGTGACTGGGTAGTTACAAAGGTAGGTTTCAGGCTTGTCCAGACCCATGCTGCGAGACATGGTCGAGCAAGATGGGATTTGCCCCTCCGACCAGGAGAGATATACTCTGGGCCCCTCGTGTGATCCGACCAGGATAAGCATGGCCATGCGACAAGGATTATGAGATAGTCCAGATAGTGGTCGGCATCACTGGAACGAGAAAGAGGTCGGGCTAGCACAAGGATGACAGACTCGCCTTGAGCTCAACAACATATATCGTGATCCGGAGCATCCTACGATCATCCCCATGTACACTCGAGCATACGCCATTGGACCTAAGGTGAACCCGTTCCTACATGCTTCCCCTTTCCACTCGTACGAGACATGGTTGCTACCTAATGCAAAGACGCTACATGTGCTTAGAAACCAAGGAGACGACCATGTAGATGCTCGAGGCATATGCCAAGTCCACACGGAAGCGGATCAAGAAGTGCCTCAAGTGGAGTCGCCGCGGAGCTACAGCGGCCGGACATCCGGCAGGAGCCCGGACATCCGGCGCCACCAACCAGAAGAAGACCAAAGAGAGACAGAAGCCAGGCGACCCTACAGCGGCCGGACATCCGGCGCCCCGCGACGGGCCGGACATCTGGCGCCTACCCGGAAATCCGGCGCACGCTATCCAGAGAGCAGAAGAATCGGCCACTCTAGCCCGGACATCCGGCTCCTCGTGAGCCGCCGGACATCCGGCCCCAGCCCGGACATCCGGCGCCTGTCTGCGCACAGTGAACTGGCCAAGGGCCCATGTGATGAGGACATGATTACCTTGGATACGACCAAAAATATTGCATACATGCATATTTGTCAGGTGATTTCTAGTGCAAACTATTCAATAATCTATTTATGTTATCCAGAACAAAAATACTTCACAAACTTTTGTGTTTTGTCTAATTGCAGGTGTATGGGACATTTGTACAATCCACATATGAAGATAGGGGAAAAGGAGAAGTTTAGGTTCTGTTCAAAAAGTCCTCTCACGTCACTTTTGGGTCAAGAGAAAAAAGAGTCCAAGTCTCTCACGTTCTGGATTTAGATTCGGACTGCACAGACATACCTGACTCAAAACGCCAACAACTTTTTCATACGGACTCCGAATTGGGTGATTCTTTTTTTATTGGAAACTAGATTTCGTGCTCTTTCCAACCCATTTGGATTCACCTTTAAATTCGTCCGGAGCATTGAGTTATGGTCGAAACAACCTGACGTTGCACCAGAATCCGAGTCAAACTACAAGTCCAAAGGTGTTGCATCACCTCCACTTGGGCCCATGAGCCTTGTACGACCTAGGGTTGGTTTTAGGCTGCCTTGGGACGTCCTCCCACCTCCTTGGCCGCCACCCCTTGCTCCTATATAAGTAGATCCATCTAGTAGCTTTTTCCTTGGGATTTGTTTAGTTAAAAGTTAGCCATTGCAACTTCGTGTACTTCGTTTGTGTCCAACGACCAGACCAAGACCGCTTACGGATCCCCACCACTATCAATACTTCATATATATTCGCAATATTCAGATTGCATTATCATATTCTTGCTCGTTCTTCGATTGCTTGCAGGAATAGACCTTCGTGGTCAGGCTGATCGTGCTTCCGGCATCGTCAGTAACCTCAGGAGATTGGTTTAGCGATTGATAAGGCGCAACGTCGTGCACGTTTGTAGTCGGATCGGCAAAGTCGTCTCCACCAAATCGATAGTTATCATCTCATCGAAAGATCGGGACACCCTCGCCTCTATCAAGTGGTATCAGAGCCAGGTTGCTCGGTGAGAATTTCCAGTTTCCCCTAGATTAGATTTATTTTCTTACCTATTGTCCAAGAAAAAGCCACAAAAAAGTTAGATCTATTCATCCTTTTGTCCAAGCCAGTCTGAGCCTTTGCAATTTTCTATTCATTGTTTGCAATATTGAATTATCGGTTGCATCGTCGTGTCGAGTTGCTGGTCTTAGGGTCTAGTTCGTTTAGAGTTTCGAGTTCTGTTCACATTAGTCACGTCGCCGCTGCATTGTTATCCCTTCTGCTGTCCACCACACCATCCATCAAATTCCACCATGTGCTACCCATAGTTCATTGTCACAATCATAGTTGAGGTCGTTCACATCTTCGCTTGATCCAATCTGCATCTTATCTAGTTTGTCTTGGAAAGAGGGAGAGAAAAAAAGACAGAGAAAAAAAAAGAAAAAGAAGTCAGAAAAAAAAGAGAAAGAAAAAAAAGTGTGAGGAAAAAAAAGAGAAGAAAAAAACAAAATTCGGATCTATCTAGACTCAATCTCGTAGTTGAATTCGGATTGGAATCTGTTTTGTGCACTGTTTAGTAAAACAGGCATACCTTCCTCATACGAAATCCATTTTGACTCCGCGAGTACTCAAATGAAAGCTAGCGACGAGCCGCATCTAAATAGTTGCAGAGACTAGTTCAATATTTGACCACTCAAAATCGTCTTCTAAATAGGTCTTTTTGCCCTCCGAAGTTCGCGGACACAGCTTATTCCAGTTTTTCAAGCCAGTTTCAGAATTCTTTCACTCCTCATATCAACTCGGAATTGAGTGATTCTTTTTGCATTGGAAAGCTTGAGTTAGTAGCATTCTTTGAAAAAAATTATCAGAAAATTGGCACAAACTTTTCAAGAGGAAAGTTGGAGAGAGTTGTTGTATATCCTGCTTGGCAGTTGTTTTTCATCATTATCTTTACTGCCGTTGTGATCTTCACTTATATCTTGCTGTCCAGAGCTACTTAGTATCCTTCATTGGTGCTAGTTGTGCTACGCCGTGACCTCATTAGTGTTCTAGGCTCGCGTCTCTAGTCCGGTCTAGCCTAGGACCAGCACAGTACCGTCGTTGAGCGTTTATTCAACATTGCATCTCTCAATTGATTATTGCTAATATTTTGCTACCATATATAGCCAACCCAGCTCCACATATTTCTACACCGTGTATACGTACGTTCCCCTGGCAATCGCTTTACTCAATCTTTGGAGTTATTTGACACCGCTGGTTGCCTGTCACCACCTGCTGCTTGGTAAGAACTTGTAAGATATTGATATTTGCTTTACTGTGAGCGCTTTACCACCACATCCTAGTAGTTCATAGGAACATTATTCTTGAATTTTGTTTCTTGTTTCTACTAATCATGACAGGATCTAGAGTCAATTCATGGGGTTTGTCGATCGTGGGAGATGTGCCATCACCTATGCAAATACCACAACCGTCACAAGAGGTGCACAACCATCCAAATGCACATGATCAGGTTAATGTTTCTATACCACCATTTAATGGCCGTTTTAGACCTGCTTTATATATTGAATGGGAGTTTGACCTAAATAATATATTTGCTTCCAATAATTTTGATGTACGTAAAAAAGTTAAGGTTGCGGTTGGTTCTTTCACTGGTTATGCTGTAGTTTGGTGGAGTGAATATTCTCGGTTACACCCTAATGATATACCTACTACTTGGGATGATTTGAAACTTGCCATGCGACATACATTCGTTCCCGCTTATTATACTCGTGACATGATTACAAAGTTGCAACATTTAAAACAAGGTAGTGACACCGTAACGAAATATTATGATACTTTACAAACTACCTTGCTGCATTCCTCTTTAGAAGAAAGTGAAGAAGATTTTATGGATAGATTTTGGGGAGGATTAAATCGTGACATTCAGGAGATACTAATACATGAAGAGTGTTATCCTATGGACCATTTGTTTCATCTTGCTTGCAAAGCTGAACAGGAAATAAAACGACGTGTTGCGCACAAGGAGAACAAGCGCGAGATGCACATTCCAAGAGTTGATACGGTTGTCCCTTCAACTACTAAGCATACTATGACAACCACATCCGTTGTTGTGAGGACTACATCACCTCCACCATGTGACACATCATCACTGAGAGTGCCTACCTCATCTGAGTTGATCATAAGAGGTAATGACAAAGGTACTAATCTTCCACTTCCACATGAGTATGATGAATGTCTTGTCAATTTAAGTGCACCATGCGGTGAGCTACCCACTACTTTGATCACACCAGCTACCTTAGAGGACTATGTTGATGATTTGACTTTGCCATGTGATCAAACAATTTTGAGTGAGCCCATTGAATTAACTATCGATGCAAAAGAATCAAGTGAATCAGGGAATAAATCAGATTTGGATCAAATATGTTTGAAAATAATTGTGCCAATGTTTAATCATTTTGATATGACCTCTAATCTTGGTGATGGTTCATCAATGTTGGGATGGTTTAATGATAGCATTGTCAATCTTTTGATATGAATAAGAGCTTCACTTATATGTGCAAACTGAGTTGCAATATTTTCATGCCTTTGACTTCTTGTGATAATATATTGACTTTACATTTCACGACTTTTGAAGGGTGCTCTTGTATAACTGAGTCACATATGCACCAAATGAGATCAGTAAAAACGGATGACATGTACATATACAACGTGTACACCTTGTCTCTTTTGTTAGCCAGATTTCAGATTAAGCAACGCCGAGGACGGCTTTGTTTCCAAGAAGGGGAGGATGATGAGGACATGATTACCTTGGATACGACCAAAAATATGCATACATGCATATTTGTCAGGTGATTTCTAGTGCAAACTATTCAATAATCTATTTATGTTATCCAGAACGAAAATACTTCACACACTTTTGTGTTTTGTCTAATTGCAGGTGTATGGGACATTTGTACAATCCACATATGAAGATAGGGGAAAAGGAGAAGTTTAGGTTCTGTTCAAAAAGTCCTCTCACGTCACTTTTGGGCCAAGAGAAGAAAGAGTCCAAGTCTCTCACGTTCTGGTTTCAGATTCGGACTGCACGGACATACCTGACTCAAAACGCCAACAACTTTTTCATACAGACTCAGAATTGGGTGATTTTTTTTTGTTGGAAACTAGATTTCGTGCTCTTTCCAACCCAATTGGATTCACCTTTAAATTCGTCCGGAGCATTGAGTTATGGTCGAAACAATCTGACGTTGCACCAGAATCCGAGTCAAACTACAAGTCCAAAGGTGTTGCATCACCTCCACTTGGGCCCATGAGCCTTGAACGACCTAGGGTTGGTTTTAGGCTGCCTTGGGACGTCCTCCCACCTCCTTGGCCGCCACCCCTTGCTCCTATATAAGTAGATCCATCTAGTAGCTTTTTCCTTGGGATTTGTTTAGTTAAAAGTTAGCCATTGCAACTTCGTGTACTTCGTTTGTGTCCAACGACCAGACCAAGACCGCTTACGGATCCCCACCACTATCAATACTTCATATATATTCGCAATATTCAGATTGCATTATCATATTCTTGCTCGTTCTTCGATTGCTTGCAGGAATAGACCTTCGTGGTCAGGCTGATCAAGGCATCGTCAGTAACCTCAGGAGATTGGTTTAGCGATTGATAAGGCGCAACGTCGTGCACGTTTGTAGTCGGATCGGCAAAGTCGTCTCCACCAAATCGATAGTTATCATCTCATCGAAAGATCGGGACACCCTCGCCTCTATCACCATGTATCCCCCCTCTCACTTACCCCTTCGTGGGCTAACACTATATATAGACCCCCTCCTCCTAGTTAGGGTTAGCATTGGTTTAGCTCATATGTGAGATAGAGCATTGCTCATCCATTACGGATCTACTCCACGAGAGAGACCGCGGCCCCTCTACGGAGAAGATCACCTTGGATTCAAGACCCCCTCTTGGGTGGCCCCCATCAAGACCTCCTCACGGAGAAGAACCGGTCACCCTTTGTATCGTCCGTTGTTGACTTTGGATCTTGTATCTTACCTTTGTGTTCATCAATCTAGCGCATGTGTGATCTATTCTTGTTGGTTGAGTGATTTCTCTCATGTTCCCCTCGTGTTTCTCTCGTGTTCCCCCTCGTGTTCATCGCGTTCTTCATAGGGATCCGCTCCTTTCGTGAAAGATCGGCCATCTAGGGTTCCACCCTACATCATCTTGGTATCATGAGCCACGTTGATCACGATTTCGGAGCCTCCCCGTTGTGTTTTCTAGCCTAGTTTTGTTGATTTCTTCCCCAATTTCGAAAATCCCCACCAAAAATAGCCCCAATTTTTTTTGTGATTTGTTGGTGTGATGATGTTTTGTTGGATTTGATCCATGGATTTGCTTTGTTACTAGTGGATCTAGCTTTCCCCCAATTTTCCCCACTTTCCATCCACGAAATCTCCGCAATTTTGCCCCCGAAATCATCAATTTCCGCCCACAAAATTGAGTTCCTCGAGTTCATCCTCGGATTTGGAGCCCAAACATCAGGCCCGTAGCCCCGGACATCTGGCCTGCCGGACATCCGGCCCGTGCCCCGGACATCCGGCTCCTAGAGCGCAATTTCGCGCGCGGTTCTGGACATCAGGTCCCGGAAATCTGGCCCGAGCCCCGGATGTCCGACCCCTGGGATTTCAGCCATCACCGTTTCACCGTTTTGTCCATAACTAATTCATCCAGAGTCCGATTTTCGCGTTCTTTAGCTCGTTGAGTAGCTATTGACATCCTCTATCCCTCTAGATAGGTCCCATCACCATTTGACTCCATCAAATTTTTGGCACTTTGGCATCTTTGCCTAGGGCTTCCACCATAACTTCCGCATAACCACCACCGACTTCCGCAACCTAACACATTTTGTTCCCCTTAGCATTTGTGGTTGTTTGAGTTGTGATTCAAGTCTCCTAAGGTGTTTCGGCTACTTAGGGACGGTTGCTTCTTCATCAACCACCACCACCACTACCGCATAGGCTTACCCACCATACACTTCCGACAACAACCTAACCCAATTTTGTTGTGTTGTGAGTTGTGTCTCCTAAGGTGTTTCGGCTACTTAGGGACCGTGCTTCCAACTCCGACACCGTGTATAGTATACCACCTTACCCTCCATTTCTGCATTGCGTCTGAAAACCCCATCATTGCATTTCCGCAATCCCATTGAGCTTCCCACCACCGCTTTCCACTACCACCGTTTGACTTTTGTCCTTGAGATTTTGAGTTGTGGTTTTTCCGTTTCCTAAGGTGTTTCGGCTACTTAGGGACGAGTCTCCATCATCTTGGTATCTACATCAAGAACACCGCCACTCATCATCGCCAAGGACGGTAACCTCGACGACATCATTGTATATTCCCCTTGCAATTGCATTGATAACCCCTAGCCCATTTTGCGTCACTTGCCTATCGAGAGTAGCCATTTGAGTATTGCCGGCAACGTTACTTGTGCACATTAGTGATCTACACCTCCCATTGCATACATACCATATCATCTTGGTATCATATCACCCATTGTGTCACAAAGATTGTTCCCGCATATACACAATTGCTATCTTGGTTTGTGCATCGTGCAAAAGTGGCCATACATATAAAAAAGAGAATAAGCTTTTAAGCAAAAGAGAGTGAACAAAGAGCTTGTAAGCAAGTGCCATAACATCATCCCACATTGCATCAGTTTGTCATATCCGATCATCTTGGATCAAACACCGGGAACCATACATACATAGCATATTGGGATAGAAAGTTTATCCATTTTGCATATCATAGGTTGTGCACAAGTGTCGTATCCGCCTATAGAGCAATCGTGCTAGCGTCTCTCTTGAGTTGTACAACACGAGCGTTTTCTGTGGACTCCACATTTTGGCTCATTCCTTGGTTGCACGACCCCATTTATCTATCCGTGTGTGTGTTTCCGTGTGCCATTCTTTGCTATTGGTCTACTTGTTTCACTTGCGAATTTGTGAATCTTTTTCAACATTATTGACTCTTGCTAACATTTTGCATCAAATTTTTTGTGCCACTATCCTCACTGAGCTCCACCATAAGCCTTACTTGTGTAGGTGTGAGAAACCGACAAGAATTGGTACCAATTGTGCTATTTCCTTGTTACACATTGAGTGATCATTGATCCATCTTCAACATCGGTCAAGGTACATTTGGTATAGTTCTTCTCTTTCTCCCACTCATATTTGCTCGAGTCTTGTGATGGATAGGCAAGGCATTTCATCTCCGGTCTTCGACAACAAAGACGGCACGAACAACTACATCACCAAAGCGTCCATCTTCGGACTACAACGACAAATGCAAGGTGCACAATCTACCTTGCGAGAGCGCCTCGACAACCTCGCCATCGACATCCGACACTCCGAAGCAAGGAAAAGGGACTACATCGACACCAAGTTGGGCGAGCTAAAGGATCAACTACGAGACATGGTGGCTGACTACAAGTCTTCTTCCCCTTCATCATCCTCAAGGCGGCAGCGAGCAAGTCGATCATCTTCGGAGCGCCCACGCGATGCAAGCGCAATTCGTCCACGTCCACATCTCCATGGCGACCACCATCACATTCGTGATCCACATCGTCATGAAGGGCAAGTCACCTCCAAGCAACATGTGCATGACGACGACGAATGACATCTACTACGAGCTCAAGCACGACAACGACACCATCATCATGAAGATGCTCACCAAGCGCAAACATACAAGTCCCAACAAGCACTACTTCACGCCAAGTCCAAGCTTCATGAGCATTAGAGAAGACCGCGAGACGAGCACCACCAAGACGGAGCTACGGCTACAACAACCACTTCGACATCTTCGCCAAGTGCTATGAAGGCATCTTCGCCTTTGGACGTACGGCATCTTCGCCTACTTTGATAAGAGGCAAAGGTGACCCGTCTTTCGATGAGATGATGGATATCGCTTTGGTGGAAGTCAACTTTGACGATCCGACTACGAACGTGCGATGACGTCGCGCCTTAGCAATCGCTAAACCAACTCCGAGAGGTTATTGACCACGCCGGAGCACCATCAACCTGACCACGAGGGTCTGTTTCCTGCGAGCAAACGAAGAACAAGCAAGAAACTGAGATTGCAATCGGGATATTGCGAATATAAGATGAAAGCTTTATTGATCAAGGTGGGGTTCTGTGACGCCTTTGTCTGGTCGTTGAACACAAACGAAGTACGCGAAGTTGCAGCTATGGCGAACTTTTAATCTAAACAAAACCCAAAGTCTAAACGACCCCCTAAGGGCTGTATATATGGAGGAAGAGGGGGGAATTTCGTGGCCCTTGGGGAAGGGGTCCGAAACCAACCCTATCTCTTGTTTCCCCACACATACGGACTCTAAAAATAGCCTATACTCAAGTATTTCGAAATTACATGGGCCTGGCCCAATAATAAGGTGTCGCAGCAGCTAGAATAGCCTCTGGACGAAAGTTATGAAGCAGCATCTTGTATATTTCGTCCAAGGCTTCATGCACGCATTATGGTGGCTTCAATGTCCTGAAATCATCGCTTGTAACTCCGTTCTTGTCCCCCATGCGCATGCCATCATCTCCATGCTTGTTCTTGCTCCAATGTTCATCCTTCTCAAAGCTAGGCCCTTCATTTGTAAGCAAAACAAATGTATCCAATTTAGGCAGCATCATATTCTCATGAACATTAGAATCATTACCAAGAAACGAAAGTACCTGGTAATTTAATTGGCGTGCGCGAGCTCTAGTAATTGGTCCAGTATGTATAGCAACAGGGGCTGTGGGTGTAACAATGGTATTGATGTCCTCATCATCCTCCCCTTCTTGAAATGAAGTCGTCCTCGACGGAAGCTCATCTCCCTCACCCAAATAAGGCTTCAAATCTGCAATGTTAAAAGTGGGACTAACCCCAAAATCTGCAGGCAGCTCAAGTTTATATGCATTATCATTTCTTTTCTCTAACACCTTAAAAGGACCATCAGCACGTGGCATTAGCTTTGATTTGCGCAAATCAGGAAATCTATCCTTACGCAAATGTAACCAAACAAGATCTCCAGGTGCAAACACAACATGTTTTCTACCCTTATCTCCAGCAAGTTTATATTTAGCATTCATACGCTCAATGTTTTCCTTAGTTAACTCATGCATTTTTAAGATCAATTCAGCACGTTGTTTAGCATCAAAATTAACCTTCTCCGAAGATGGAAGAGGCAACAAATCAATAGGTGCACGAGGTAGGAAACCATACACAATTTCAAAAGGGCACATCTTAGTAGTAGAATGCAATGAACGGTTATAAGCAAACTCAATATGAGGCAAGCATTCTTCCCACATTTTCTTATTATTCTTCAAAACAGCCCTAAGCATAGTAGACAATGTTCTATTGACTACTTCAGTTTGTCCATCAGTTTGGGGGTGACAAGTAGTACTAAAAAGCAGTTTAGTCCCCAACTTAGCCCATAAACATCACCAAAAGTGGCTAAGAAATTTAGTATCACGATCTGAAACAATACTATTTGGCACACCATGCAAACGAATAATTTCACGGAAGAACAAATCAACAACATTAACAGCATCATCGCTTTTATGACATGGTATAAAGTGTGCCATTTTTGAGAATCTATCCACGACAACAAATATGCTATCCCTCCCCTTCTTTGTTCGAGGTAAACCTAAAACAAAGTCCATAGATATATCCTCCCAAGGAACACTAGGTACAGGCAAAGGCATATATAAACCATGAGGATTGAGTCGTGACTTAGCTTTTTGACATGTAGTGCAGCGAGCAACAAAACGCTCAACATCCCGTCTCATCTTTGGCCAAAAGAAATGTGTAGCAAGTACGTCCTCCGTCTTCTTCACGCCAAAGTGTCCCATTAATCCTCCTCCATGCGCCTCCTGCAACAACAAAAGATGAAGAGAGCTAGCTGGAATGCATAGCTTGTTAGCACGGAACACAAATCCATCATTAACGACAAACTTGTTCCAGGTTCTTCCTTCTTTACAATTCTGCAAAATATCTTTAAAATCAGCATCATGCACATATTGATCTTTGATGGTCTCCAAACCAAATATTTTGAAGTCAAGTTGTGAAAGCAGAGTATAGCGACGAGACAATGCATCAGCAATAACATTTTCTTTACCCTTCTTGTGTTTAATGACAGAAGGGAAAGTTTCAATGAATTCAACCCATTTAGCATGTCTACGATTCAGTTTAGCTTGACTTTTAATATGTTTCAAAGATTCATGATCAGAATGTATAACAAATTCTTTGGGCCATAAATAATGTTGCCATGTTTCTAAAGTCCGAACAAGAGCATATAGCTCTTTATCATAAGTAGAATAATTCAGACTAGGCCCACTCAATTTTTCAGAAAAGTATGCAACAGGTTTGCCATCTTGTAATAAGACACCTCCTAATCCAATTCCACTAGCATCACATTCAAGCTCAAAAATCTTATTAAAATCAGGAAGTTGGAGTAAAGGAGCATGTGTCAACTTATCTTTCAATACAGTGAAGGCTTCTTCCTGTGCGGTACCCCAAACAAAAGGCACATCCTTCTTTGTAAGCTCGTTGAGAGGTGCAGCAATGGTGCTAAAATCTCTTACAAAACGCCTATAGAAACCAGCGAGTCCAAGAAAACTCCGCACTTGTGTGACTGTTTTGGGCTGCGGCCAACTCTCAATTGCTTCAATCTTGGCTTTATCAACTTCAATTCCCTGTGGAGTAACAACATAGCCAAGAAAAGATACTCGGTCGGTGCAAAAGGTGCACTTCCCAAGGTTACCAAACAAACGTGCATCACGTAGAGCAATAAAATAGCACGTAAATGTTCCAAATGGTCTTCCAAAGATTTGCTATAAATCAGTATATCATCAAAATAGACTACCACAAATCGTCCAATGAAAGCACGTAAAACTTCGTTCATTAGTCTCATGAAAGTACTAGGTGCATTAGTTAACCCAAAAGGCATGACTAACCACTCATATAAACCAAACTTAGTTTTAAATGCAGTTTTCCATTCATCTCCCAATTTCATACGAATTTGATGGTATCCACTACGCAAATCAACTTTGGAGAATATTGTAGAGCCACTCAATTCATCAAGCATATCATCTAGCCTAGGAATAGGATGACGATAACGAATAGTAATATTATTAATGCCTCTACAATCAACACACATACGCGACGTACCATCCTTTTTAGGCACTAGTATAATAGGAACAGCACAAGGACTAAGAGATTCGCGTATATAACTTTTGTCGAGCAGCTCCTGTACTTGACGCATAATCTCCTTCGTCTCCTCTGGATTGGTACGGTATGGTGCACGGTTGGGTAGCGATGCACCGGGAATTAAATCAATTTGATGCTCAATCCCTCGAATAGGTGGTAATCCCGGTGGCACGTCTTGTGGGAAGACGTCAGCGAACTCCTGCAAAATGTTAGTGACAGCAGGGGGCAAAGAGGAAGGCACGTCCTCGAATGAAAATAATGCCTCTTTGCACACAAAAGCATAGCAAACAGATTTGCTGAAATCTAGCTCATCAATATCAGATTTTGTGGCAAGTAAACATGCACTTTTCAATTTAATTTCAGAAACAACACTAGATGGTTTATTATTAGGTTTCATTTGTTGCTCAAATTCTTTTGCACAATCTGATTTTCACTCTTATTTTTCTCCTGTTTTGCTTTATTAGCTCTATTAATGTCATCTTTCAAAATGGAATCAGGAGTCATAGGAAGCAAAGTAATATTTTTATCCTTATAAACAAGAGTATACTGATTGTTTCTACCATGGTGTACATAATTTTTATCAAATTGCCATGGTCTACCAAGTAATAAGGATGATGCTTGCATGGGTTGTCTGTGCAGTCCGAATCTGAATCCAGAACGTGAGAGACTTGGACTCTATCTTCTCTTGGCCCAAAAGTGACGTGAGAGGTCTTTTTGAACAGAACCTAAACTTCTCCTTTTGCCTTATCTTCATATGTGGACTGTACAAATGTCCCATACACCTACAATTAGACAAAACACAAAAGTGTGTGAAGTATTTTTGTTCTCGATAACATAAATAGATTATTGAATAGTTTGCACTAGAAATCACCTGACAAATATGCATGTATGCAATATTTTTGGTCGTATCCAAGGTAGTCATGTCCTCATCAGCCGCTGCCATATATCACCACCGCATCATCATCATCGCTGCTACCATATACCACCACCGCACCAACTTCATCGCCGCTGCCATATACCACCACCACATATTCACCGCCAATCCGAGTCCATCTACGCCACCACATATCCGCCGCCATCACGCCAATCCGAGTCCACCTGCAACATATATCCGCCACCAGTCCGAGTTCCACCAGATTCATCTCCGCCACCAGTCCGAGTTCCAACAGATTTATCTCCGCCACCAGTCCGAGTCCAGTATTTTGTTACTCTGTTTTGGATTTGCAGATCACGCCATACTCCGACTCGTGACACAGAAGGACTCCCAAAGTTCTGTGTTACCCGCAGTAGAAAAATAGTTCCAGTTTCAAAAAAAAAGTAAGTCTGGAAAATTTTGGCTAGGCAGTTTTTAGGCCATTTGTACACTTTTTCGAAAAAAAATATTGCGGAGCAAAAAAAAGAGGAAAAAAAGTGCAAAAAAAAGTGAAAAAACAGAAAAAATATTCAGAGCGTGCTCCTCCCTTGTTTAAGTGCAGCGCCGTAATTTTGTTAGTGTTCTAGGCTCGCGTCTCTAGCACGGTCTAGCATAGGACCAGCACAGTACCGTCGTTGAGCGTTTATTCAACTTTGCATCTCTGAATTGATTATGGTTGACCCTTTTTGCTACCATATTACTTCCTCCGTTCCAAAATATTTGTCTTTCTAGTCATTTCAAATGGATTACCACATATGGATGTATGTAGACATATTTTAGAGTGTAGATTCGCTCCTTTTGCTCCGTATGTAGTCAGTTGTTGAAATATCTAGAAAGACAAATATTTAGGAACGGAGGGAGTATAAGCCTTCCCAGCTCCACATACATCTACGTCGTGCGTTTGACTCTCCCTGGTAATCGCTCTATCCAAGCTTTGAGAGTTTTGACTACAACGGTTGCCGATCACCGCGTGCTGCTGGGTAAGAACTGGTAAGAATTTGAGATTCGCTTGAAGGATTTGTGACACACCACCATCACCACCACTTCCTAGTAGTCTGTAGGATCATATTGTTGTGTGTTTCTATTGCTGCTAACCATGGCAGGATCACAAGCCGATGAGACTGATTGGGAGAACATGACGAACAAGGAGTTGCATGATAAATTTCAGCAAATGATGAGTGGCCAGGTGGGAGATGTGCTAAACAGATTTGAAGAGGCTATGGAGAAGATAGATGCCGTGGAGAAGTCGCTCGAGACAAAGCTGGATAACAAGTTTAATGAATTGCTCAAGCATCTTCCCCAACCACCAGCGGCTGCACCTGTCGCACCTTCACAACAACAATAACAACATCTCCAACGCCGCCTTCCAAATCAAGTGGGACGAGCACATCGCGTTCCAATTGCGACTAGTCAAAATTCGGGTGCCGCTGCACCTACTGTTGATGCTTCTTTGGCTCATGCTGCTGCGGCGGCTGAGGAGGATGACGATTATGTGGGCGATTATGAGGATGAGGTTGGTCAAAATCAGAACTACGTGCAGCCACCAGCACCACCACCAGCAGGTCGACCTCAGGTATATATTCGCAACGGTAGGCCTGCACCACCACCTCAGGTACGAGATAATGACCATATTCCTAAACTGAAATTGAATATTCCACCATTTGAGGGTAGATATGTTCCTGATATATATCTTACTTGGGGGTTAGAAATTGAACAACATTTTACATGTTTACAATATCCCGAGGAGAGACAGGTTGCTGCTGTTGTTTGTGCTTTCACTAGTTTTGCATGTGTATGGTGGTCTGAACATTGTAGATTATAACCTATTCCAGCTACTTGGGCTGCTTTGAAAACTGCTATGCGTACTCGTTGGGTTCCACCATATTATCAACGTGAATTGCTTCAAAAATTGCAGCGTTTACGACAAGGGAAAAATTCTGTAGAAGAATATTATCAGGAATTACAAACTGGCATGATTAGATGTGGTATTGTTGAGGAGAACGAAGCTATGCTTGCACGTTTTATGGGTGGATTAAATAGAGAGATTCAGACCATTCTAGAGTATAAGGAGTATACTAATATCACTTGTTTATTCCATCTTGCTTGTAAAGCTGAACGTGAAGTGCAGGATCGACAAGCATTGGCACGAACTAACTTTTCTGCAGGTCGACCTTCATCATAGACACCGTGTGCATCCTCTACTTCCACTGCACCAGCACCTCCATCAGGTGCCACCTCCAGCCGTGATACAAGAAAGCAGGCACAACCACCACTATCTGCCAAGAGCACACCTGCCGGGCCTGCACAGAGCTCTTCTTCATCCATGGCATCAACAGGGCACACAGTGATATTATTTGTCGTCGCTGTAAGGGAAGAGGACATTATGCGCGAGAATGCAAATCTCAGCGTGTGATGATTGCTACTGAGGATGGTGGGTATGAGTCCGCTAGTGACTATGATGAGGAGACTTTGGCTCTTATCACACGTGAAGAACACGGTGGAGATGATTCTGATCATGAGACGCAATACATGGCTCCTGAAGACGCTGACAGGTATGAATGTTTAGTTGCTCAACGTGTTTTGAGTGTGCAGGTCACACAAGCTGAACAAAATCAGAGGCATAATTTGTTCCATACAAAGGGAGTTGTGAAGGAACGTTCTGTGCGCGTCATCATAGATGGAGGGTGCTGCAACAACTTGGCTAGCATGGATCCACATCCTTACTACATCCAATGGTTCAACAACAGCGGCAAGGTTAAGGTAACACGTACTGTTCGTGTGCATTTTAGTATCTCTACATATGCTGATTATGTTGATTGTGATGTGGTACCTATGCAAGCTTGTTCCTTATTACTTGGTCGACCATGGCAATTTGAGAAAAATTCTTTACACCATCGTAGAAACAATCAGTATACTCTAGTTCATAAGGATAAAAACATTTCTTTGCTTCCTATGACTCCTGATTCCATTTTGAAAGATGATATTAATAGAGCTAATGAAGCAAAACAGGAGAAGAATAAGAGTGAAAATCAGATTTTGGCAAAAGAATTTGAGCAACAATTGAAGCCCAATAATAGACCATCTAGTGTTGCTTCTGAAATTAAATTGAAAAGTGCATGTTTATTTGCCAGCAAATCTGATATTGATGAGCTAGATTTCAGCAAATCTGTTTGCTATGCTTTTGTGTGCAAAGAGGCATTATTTTCATTCGAGGACGTGCCTTCCTCTTTGCCTCCTGCTGTCACTAACATTTTGCAGGAGTTCGCTGACGTCTTTCCACAAGACGTGCCACCGGGATTACCTCCCAGTCGAGGGATTGAGCATCAGATTGACTTAATTCCCGGTGCATCATTACCCAACCGTGCACCATACCGAACCAATCCAGAGGAGACGAAGGAGATTAGGCGTCAAGTACAGGAGCTGCTCGACAAAGATTATATACGCGAATCCCTTAGTCCTTGTGTTGTTCCTATCATTTTAGTGCCGAAAAAGGATGGTACTTCGCGTATGTGCGTAGATTGTAGAGGCATTAAAAATATTACTATTCGTTATCGTCATCCTATTCCTAGGCTAGATGATATGCTTGATGAATTGAGTGGCTCTACAATATTCTCCAAAGTTGATTTGCGTAGTGGATACCATCAAATTCGTATGAAATTGGGAGATGAATGGAAAACAGCATTTAAAACTAAGTTTGGATTATATGAGTGGTTAGTCATGCCTTTTGGGTTAACTAATGCACCTAGTACTTTCATGAGATTAATGAACGAAGTTTTACGTGCTTTCATTGGACGATTTGTGGTAGTTTACTTTGATGACATATTGATTTATAGGAAATCTTTGGAGGAACATTTGGAACATTTATGTGCTGTTTTTATTGCTCTACATGATGCACGTTTGTTTGGTAACCTTGGGAAGTGCACCTTTTGCACCGACCGAGTGTCTATTCTTGGCTATGTTGTTACTCCACAGGGAATTGAAGTTGATAAAGCCAAGATTGAAGCTATTGAGAGTTGGCCGCAGCCCAAAACGGTCACACAAGTGAGGAGTTTTCTAGGCCTCGCAGGATTCTATAAGCGTTTTGTGAGAGATTTCAGCACCATTGCTGCACCTCTCAATGAGCTTACAAAGAAGGATGTGCCTTTTGTTTCGGGTACCGCATAGGAAGAAGCCTTCACGGTATGGAAAGATAAGTTGACACATGCTCCTTTAGTCCAACTTCCTGATTTTAATAAGACTTTTGAACTTGAATGCGATCCTAGTGGAATTGGATTAGGAGGTGTGTTATGACAAGATGGCAAACCTGTTGCATACTTTTCTGAAAAATTGAGTGGGCCTAGTCTGAATTATTCTACTTATAATAAAGAATTATGTGCTTTTGTTCGGACTTTAGAAACATGGCAACATTATTTATGGCCCAAAGAATTTGTTATACATTCTGATCACGAATCTTTGAAACATATTAAAGTCAAGCTAAACTGAATCGTAGACATGCTAAATGGGTTGAATTCATTGAGACTTTCCCTTATGTCATTAAACACAAGAAGGGTAAAGAAAATGTTATTGCTGATGCATTGTCTCGTCGCTATACTATGCTTTCACAACTTGACTTCAAAATATTTGGTTTGGAGACCATCAAAGATCAATATGTGCATGATGCTGATTTTAAAGATGTATTGCAGAATTGTAAAGAAGGACGAACATGGAACAAGTTCGTCGTTAATGATGGATTTGTGTTCCGTGCTAACAAGCTATTCATTCCCGCTAGTTCCATTCGTCTTTTGTTGTTGCAGGAGGCGCATGGAGGAGGATTAATGGGACACTTTGCCGTGAAGAAGATGGAGGACGTACTTACTACACATTTGTTTTGGCCAAAGATGAGACGGGATGTTGAGCGCTTTGTTGCTCGCTGCTGATAGAGGCAAAGGTGTCCCGTCTTTCGATAAGATGATGGATATCGCTTTGGGGGAAGTCGACTTTGATGATCCGACTGCGAACGTGCGATGACGTCGCGCCTTAGCAATCGCTAAACCAACTCCGAGAGGTTATTGACCACAGCGGAGCACGATCAACCTGACCACGAGGGTCTGTTTCCTGCGAGCAAACGAAGAACAAGCAAGAAACTGAGATTGCAATCTGGATATTACGAATATAAGATGAAAGCTTTATTGATCAAGGTGGGGTTCTGTGAAGGCTTTGTCTGGTCGTTGAACACAAACGAAGTACGCGAAGTTGCAGCTATGGTGAACTTTTAATCTAAACAAAACCAAAAGTCTAAACGACGCCCTAAGGGCTGTATATATGGAGGAAGAGGGGGGAATTTCGTGGCCCTTGGGGAAGGGGTCCGAAACCAGCCCTATCTCTTGTTTCCCCACACATTCGGACTCGAAAAACAGCCTATACTCAAGTATTTCGAAATTACATGGGCCTGGCCCAATAATAAGATGACGCAGCACCTAGAATAGCCTCTGGACGAAAGTTATGAAGTAGCATCTTGTATATTTCGTCCAAGGCTTCATGCACGCATTATGGTGGCTTCAACGTCCTGAAATCATCACTTGTAACTCCGTTCTTGTTCCCCATGCGCATGCCATCATCTCCATGCTTGTTCTTGCTCCAATGTTCATCCTTCTCAAATCTAGGCCCTTCATTTGTAAGCAAAACAAATGTATCCAATTTAGGCAGCATCATATTCTCATGAACATTAGAATCATTACCAAGAAACGAAAGTACCTGGTAATTTAATTGGTGTGCGCGAGCTCTAGTAATTGGTCCAGTATGTATAGCAGCAGGGGCTGTGGGTGTAACAATGGTATTGATGTCCTCATCATCCCCCCCTTCTTGAAATGAAGTCGTCCTCGACGGAAGCTCAGCTCCCTCACCCAAATAAGGCTTCAAATCTCCAATGTTAAAAGTGGGACTAACCCCAAAATCTGCAGGCAGCTCAAGTTTATATGCATTATCATTTATTTTCTCTAACACCTTAAAAGGACCATCAGCACGTTGCATTAGCTTTGATTTGCGCAAATCAGGAAATCTATCCTTACGCAAATGTAACCAAACAAGATCTCCAGGTGTAAACACAACATGTTTTCTACCCTTATCTCCAACAAGTTTATATTTAGCATTCATACGCTCAATGTTTTCCTTAGTTAACTCATGCATTTTTAAGATCAATTCAGCACGTTGTTTAGCATCAAAATTAACCTTCTCCGAAGATGGAAGAGGCAACAAATCAATAGGTGCACGAGGTAGGAAACCATACACAATTTCAAAAGGGCAGATCTTAGTAGTAGAATGCAATGAACGATTATAAGCAAACTCAATATGAGGCAAGCATTCTTCCCACATTTTCTTATTATTCTTCAAAACAGCCCTAAGCATAGTAGACAATGTTCTATTGACTACTTCAGTTTGTCCATCAGTTTGGAGGTGACAAGTAGTACTAAAAAGCAGTTTAGTCCCCAACTTAGCCCTTAAACATCTCCAAAAGTGGCTAAGAAATTTAGTATCACGATCTGAAACAATAGTATTTGGCACACCAGGCAAACGAATAATTTCACGGAAGAACAAATCAGCAACATTAACAGCATCGTCGCTTTTATGACATGGTATAAAATGTGCCATTTTTGAGAATCTATCCACGACAACAAATATGCTATCCCTCCCCTTCTTTGTTCGAGGTAAACCTAAAACAAAGTCCATAGATATATCCTCCCAAGGAACACTAGGTACAGGCAAAGGCATATATAAACCATGAGGATTGAGTCGTGACTTAGCTTTTTGACATGTAGTGCAGCGAGCAACAAAACGCTCAACATCCCGTCTCATCTGTGGCCAAAAGAAATGTGTAGCAAGTACGTCCTCCATCTTCTTCACGCCAAAGTGTCCCATTAATCCTCCTCCATGCGCCTCCTGCAACAACAAAAGATGAAGAGAGCTAGCTGGAATGCATAGCTTGTTAGCACGGAACACAAATCCATCATTAACGACAAACTTGTTCCAGGTTCTTCCTTCTTTACAATTCTGCAAAACATCTTTAAAATCAGCATCATGCACATATTGATCTTTGATGGTCTCCAAACCAAATATTTTGAAGTCAAGTTGTGACAGCATAGTATAGCGACGAGACAATGCATCAGCAATAACATTTTCTTTACCCTTCTTGTGTTTAATGACATAAGGGAAAGTTTTAATGAATTCAACCCATTTAGCATGTCTACGATTCAGTTTAGCTTGACTTTTAATATGTTTCAAAGATTCATGATCAGAATGTATAACAAATTCTTTGGGCCATAAATAATGTTGCCATGTTTCTAAAGTCCGAACAAGAGCATATAGTTCTTTATCATAAGTAGAATAATTCAGACTAGGCCCACTCAATTTTTCAGAAAAGTATGCAACAGGTTTACCATCTTGTAATAACACACCTCCTAATCCAATTCCACCTGCATCACATTCAAGCTCAAAAGTCTTATTAAAATCAGGAAGTTGGAGTAAAGGAGCATGTGTCAAATTATCTTTCAATACCGTGAAGGCTTCTTCCTGTGCGGTACCCCAAACAGAAGGCACATCCTTCCTTGTAAGCTCATTGAGAGGTGCGGCAATGGTGCTGAAATCTCTAACAGAACTCCTATAGAAACCAGCGAGGCCAAGGAAACTCCTCACTTGTGTGACCGTTTTGGGCTGCGGCCAACTCTCAATAGCTTCAATCTTGGCTTTATCAACTTCAATTCCCTATGGAGTAACAACATAGCCAAGAAAAGATAGTCGTTCGGTGCAAAAGGTGCACTTCCCAAGGTTACCAAACAAACGTGCATCACGTAGAGCAATAAAAACAGCACATAAATGTTCCAAATGTTCTTCCAAAGATTTGCTGTAAATCAGTATATCATCAAAATAGACTACCACAAATTGTCCAATAAAAGCACGTAAAACTTCGTTCATTAGTCTCATGAAAGTACTAGGTGCATTAGTTAACCCAAAAGGCATGACTAACCACTCATATAAACCAAACTTAGTTTTAAATGCTGTTTTCCATTCATCTCCCAGTTTCATACGAATTTGATGGTATCCACCACGCAAATAACCTTTGGAAAATATTGTAGAGCCACTCAGTTCATCAAGCATATCATCTAGCCTAGGAATAGGATGACGATAACGAATAGTAATGTTATTAATGCCTCTACAATCAACACACATACGCGATGTACCATCCTTTTTAGGCACAAGTATAATAGGAACAGCACAAGGACTAAGAGATTCGCGTATATAACCTTTGTCGAGCAGCTCCTGTACTTGACGCATAATCTCCTTTGTCTCCTCTGGATTGGTACGGTATGGTGCACGGTTGGGTAGCGATGCACCGGGAATTAAGTCAATTTTATGCTCAATCCCTCGAATAGGTGGTAATCCCGGTGGCACGTCTTGTGGAAAGACGTCAGCGAACTCCTGCAAAATGTTAGTGACAACAGGGGGCAAAGAGGAAGGCACGCCCTCGAATGAAAATAATACCTCTTTGCACACAAAAGCATAGCAAACAGATTTGTTGAAATCTAGCTCATCAATATCAGATTTTGTGGCAAGTAAACATGCACTTTTCAATTTAATTTCAGAAACAACACTGGATGGTTTATTATTAGGTTTCATTTGTTGCTCAAATTCTTTTGCCACAATCTGATTTTCACTCTTATTTTTCTCCTGTTTTGCTTTATTAGCTCTATTAATGTCATCTTTCAAAATGGAATCAGGAGTCATAGGAAGCAAAGTAATATTTTTATCCTTATGAACAAGAGTATACTGATTGTTTCTACCATGGTGTACAGAGTTTTTATCAAATTGCCATGGTCTACCAAGTAATAAGGAACATGCTTGCATGGGTACCACATCACAATCAACATAATCAGCATATGTATAGATACTAAAATGCACACGAACAGTACGTGTTACCTTAACCTTGCCGCTGTTGTTGACCATTGGATGTAGTAAGGATGTGGATGTGGTCTTGTGGTGAGAGATAGTTTCTCCACCATCTCCATGCTAGCCAAGTTGTTACAGCTCCCTCCATCTAAGATGACGCGAACAGAACGTTCCTTCACAACTCCCTTTGTATGGAACAAATTATGCCTCTGATTTTGCTCTGCTTGTGTGACCTGCACACTCAAAACACGTTGAGCAACTAAACATTCATACCTGTCAGCGTCTTCAGGAGCCATGTATTGCGTCTCATTTTCAGAATCATCTCCACCATGTTCTTCACGTGTAATAAGAGCCAAAGTCTCCTCATCATAGTCACTAGCGGACTCATACCCACCATCCTCAGTAGCAATCATTACACGCTGAGATTTGCATTCTCGCGCATAATGTCCTCTTCCCTTACAACGACGACAAATAATATCACTTGTGTGCCCTGTTGATGCCATGGAAGAAGAAGAGCTTTGTGCAGGCCCGGCAGGTGCGCTCTTGGCAGATAGTGGTGGTTGTGCCTGCTTTCTTGTATCACGGCTGGAGGTGGAACCTGATGGAGGTGTTGGTGCAGTGGAAGTAGAAGATGCACGCGGTGTCCATGATGAAGGTCGACCTGCAGAAAAGTTAGTTCGCGCCAATGCTTGTCGATCCTGCACTTCACGTTCAGCTTTACAAGCAAGATGGAATAAACTAGTGATATTAGTATACTCCTTATACTCTAGAACGGTCTGAATCTCTCTATTTAAACCACCCATAAAACGTGCAAGCATAGCTTCATTCTCCTCAACAATACCACATCTAATCATGCCAGTTTGTAATTCCTGATAATATTCTTCTACAGAATTTTTCCCTTGTCGTAAACGCTGCAGTTTTTGAAGCAATTCACGTTGATAATATGGTGGAACCCAACGAGTACGCATAGCAGTTTTCAAAGCAGCCCAAGTAGCTGGAATAGGATAGAATCTACAATGTTCAGACCACCATACACATGCAAAACTAGTGAAAGCACAAACAGCAGCAGCAACCTGTCTCTCCTCGGGATATTGTAAACATGTAAAACGCTGTTCAGTTTCTAACTCCCAAGTAAGATATACATCAGGAATGTATCTACCCTCAAATGGTGGAATATTCAATTTCAATTTAGGAACATGGTCATGATCTCGTACCTGAGGTGGTGGTGCAGGCCTACCGTTGCGAATATATACCTGAGGTCGACCTGCTGGAGGTGGTGCTAGTCGCTGCACGTAGTTCTGATTTTGATCAACCTCATCCTCATAATCGCCCGCATAATCGTCATCCTCCTCAGCCGCCGCAGTAGCAGGAGCCAAAGAAGCATCAACAGTAGGTGCAGCGGCACCCGAATTTTGACCAGTCTCAATTGGAACGCGCTGTGCTCGTCCCACTTGATTTGGAAGGCGGCGTTGGAGATGTGGTTGTTGTTGTTGTAGAGGTGCGACAGGTGCAGCCGGTGGTGGTTGGGGAAGACGCTTGAGCAATTCATTAAACCTGTTATCGAGCTTTGTCTCAAACGACTTCTCCACGGCATCTATCTTCTCCAAAGCCTCTTCAAATCTGCTTAGCACATCTCCCACCTGGCCACTCATCATTTGCTGAAATTTATAATGCAACCCCTTGTTCGTCATGTTCTCCCAATCAGTCTCATCGGCTTGTGATCCTGCCATGGTTAGCAGCAATAGAAACACAAAAGAATATGATCCTACAGACTACTAGGAAGTGGTGGTGATGGTGGTGTGTCACAAATCCTTCAAGCGAATCTCAAATTCTTACCAGTTCTTACCCAGCAGCAGGTGGTGATCGGCAACCGTTGTAGTCAAAACTCTCAAAGCTTGGATAGAGCGATTACCAGGGAGAGTCAAACGCACGATGTAGATGTATGGGGAGCTGGGAAGGCTTATAATATGGTAGCAAAAAGGGTCAGCAATAATCAATTCAGATATGCAAAGTTGAATAAACGCTCAACGACGGTACTGTGCTGGTCCTAGGCTAGACCGTGCTAGAGACGCGAGCCTAGAACACTAACAAAATCACGGCGCTGCACGTAAACAAGGGAGGAGCACACTCTGCTTTTTTCACTTTTTTTTGCACTTTTTTTTGCTCCGCAACAATTTTTTTCGAAAAAGTCTACAAATGGGCTAAACACTGCCTAGCCAGAATTTTCCAGACTTAGTTTTTTTTTGAAACTGGAACTATTTTTCTACTGCGGGTAACACAAAAGTTCGGGAGTCCTTCTCCGTCACGACTCAGAGTATGGCGTGATCTGGAAATCCAAAACAGAGTAACAAAATACTGGACTTGGACTAGGACAGGTGGCGGAGATGAATCTGGTGGAACTCGGACTGGTGGCGGAGATGAATCTGGTGGAACTCGGACTGGTGGCGGATATATGTTGCAGGTGTACTAGGATTGGCGTGATGGCGGCAGATATGTGGTGGCGTATATGGACTCGGATTGGCGGTGAATATGTGGTGGTCGTATATGGCAGCGGCAATGAAGTTGGTGCGGTGGTGGTATATGGCAGCAGCGATGATGATGATTAGGTGGTGATATATGGCAGCGGCGACGTCACAACCTGTGAACAGAACTCGAAACTCTAAAGGACTAGACGCTAAGACCAGCAACTTGACACGACGATGCAACCGCAAATTCAACAAAGCAAACACAGAAAAGATTATGCAAAGGCTCAGATTGGTTCGGATAGGATGAACTAACCCTAATTTTTTTGGCTTTTTCGTGGACTATAGGTATGAAGAACAAACTCGATCTAAACTACAAAAAACTGTAAAATCTCACCGAGCAACCTGGAAATCTGATACCACTTGATAGAGGCAAAGGTGTCCCGTCTTTCGACGAGCTGATGGATATCGCTTTGGTGGAAGTCGACTTTGACGATCTGACTACGAACGTGTGATGACGTCGCGCCTTAGCAATCGCTAAACCAACTCCGAGAGGTTATTGACCACGCCGGAGCACGATCAACCTGACCACGAGGGTCTGTTTCCTGCGAGCAAACGAAGAACAAGCAAGAAACTGAGATTGCAATCTGGATATTGCGAATATAAGATGAAAGCTTTATTGATCAAGGTGGGGTTCTGTGACGCCTTTGTCTGGTCGTTGAACACAAACGAAGTACGCGAAGTTGCAGCTATGCCGAACTTTTAATCTAACCAAAACCCAAAGTCTAAACGACGCCCTAAGGGCCTTGGGGAAGGGGTCCGAAACCAACCCTATCTCTTATTTCCCCACACATACGGACTCTAAAAACAGCCTATACTCAAGTATTTCGAAATTACATGGGCCTGGCCCAATAATAAGGTGACGCAGCACCTAGAATAGCCTCTGGACGAAAGTTATGAAGTAGCATCTTGTATATTTCGTCCAAGGCTTCATGCACGCATTATTGTGGCTTCAACTTCCTGAAATCATCACTTGCAACTCCGTTCTTGTTCCCCATGCGCATGCCATCATCTCCATGCTTGTTCTTGCTCCAATGTTCATCCTTCTCAAAGCTAGGCCCTTCATTTGTAAGCAAAACAAATGTATCCAATTTAGGCAGCATCATATTCTCATGAACATTAGAATCATTACCAAGAAACGAAAGTACCTGGTAATTTAGTTGGCGTGCGCGAGCTCTAGTAATTGTCCAGTATGTATAGCAGCAGGGGCTGTGGGTGTAACAATAGTATTGATGTCCTCATCAGTTGCACTACATGTCAAAAAACTAAGTCATGACTCAATCCTCATGGTTTATATATGCCTTTGCCTGTACCTAGTGTTCCTTGGGAGGATATATCTATGGACTTTGTTTTAGGTTTACCTCGAACAAAGAAGGGGAGGGATAGCATATTTGTTGTCGTGGATAGATTCTCAAAAATGGCACACTTTATACCATGTCATAAAAGCGATGATGCTGTAAATGTTGCTGATTTGTTCTTTCGTGAAATTATTCGCTTGCATGGTGTACCAAATACTATTGTTTCAGATCGTGATACTAAATTTTTTAGCCACTTTTGGAGATGTTTATGGGCTAAGTTGGGGACTAAACCGCTTTTCAGTACTACTTGTCACCCCCAAACTGATGGACAAACTGAAGTAGTCAATAGAACATTGTCTACTATGCTTAGGGCTGTTTTGTAGAATAATAAGAAAATGTGGGAAGAATGCTTGCCTCATATTGAGTTTGCTTATAATCGTTCATTGCATTCTACTACTAAGATGTGCCCTTTTGAAATTGTGTATGGTTTCCTACCTCGTGCACCTATTGATTTGTTGCCTCTTCCATCTTCTGAGAAGGTTAATTTTGATGCTAAACAACGTGCTGAATTGATTTTAAAAATGCATGAGTTAACTAAGGAAAACATTGAGCGTATGAATGCTAAATATAAACTTGTTGGAGATAAGGGTAGAAAACATGTTGTGTTTGCACCTGGAGATCTTGTTTGGTTACATTTGCGTAAGGATATATTTCCTGATTTGCGCAAATCAAAGCTAATGCCACGTGTTGATGGTCCTTTTAAGGTGTTAGAGAAAATAAATGATAATGCATATAAACTTGAGCTGCCTGCAGATTTTGGGGTTAGTCCCACTTTTAACACTGCAGATTTTAAGCCTTATTTGGTGGAGGAAGATGGGCTTCCGTCGAGGACGACTTCATTTCAAGAAGGGGAGGATGATGAGGACATCAATACCATTGTTACACCCACAACCCCTGCTGCTATACATACTGGACCAATTACTAGAGCTCGCGCACGCCAATTAAATTACCAGGTACTTTCGTTTCTTGGTAATGATTCTAATGTTCATGAGAATATGATGCTGCCTAAATTGGATACATTTGTTTTGCTTACAAATGAAGGGCCTAGCTTGGAGAAGGATGAACATTGGAGCAAGAAGAAGCATGGAGATGATGGCATGCGCAAGGGGAACAAGAACGGAGTTACAAGTGATGATTTCAGGACTTTGAAGCCACCATAATGGGTGCATGAAGCCTTGGACGAAATATACAAGATGCCACTTCATAAATT
>NC_057808.1:186814692-186832722 GCF_018294505.1 Triticum aestivum
AGATTAAAGTTCGCCATAGCTGCAACTTCGCGTACTTCATTTGTGTTTAACGAACAGACAAAGGCGTCACAGAACCCCACCTTGATCAATAAAGCATTCATCTTATATTCGCAATATCTAGATTGCAAACTCAGTTTCTTGCTTGTTCTTCGTTTGCTCGCAGGAAATAGACCGTCGTGCTCAGGTTGATCGTGCTCTGGTGTGGTCAATAACCTCTCGGAGTTGGTTTAGCGATTGCTAAGGCGCGACGTCCTCGCACGGTCGTAGTCGGATCATCAAAGTCGACTTCCACCAAAGCGATATCCATCATCTCATCGAAAGACGGGACACATTTGCCTCTATCAGAAAGGCAATCCATTGGATCCCAAGTCATCATTGCTCTCTAGAGCTCGTTTTGTCAACTCGTGGGATTGCGAGGTTGACAAGTATTCATGGGTACCTACACAAAAGAGACACAAACCAAAGAAATTGTGCGCGTGGTAAATGTACACATCATCCATCATGATGTGTATTGCAAGTGAGTGTTAGCACAAGATAAGCATCGCTCAAAGAAATTTGATGCATGGTACAAGAACATGTCATCCATCATGAAAGAATAGTTGTTATGTATAACACGATGGGGATGCAAATTGAGCATACTAGTATATGGCACAACAATATGATTATGATTCATGGGGAGCATATTGTGCACACAATTAGTGGGATCATGCAATTGATGGGATGGAGCAAAATCTCCTAAAATGTATGAGGAAACTATGGGGGTCTCCTCATGAGCAATATTGGAAACATCATATGGAGAAAATGGACAACATCCAAAACAATGCATATCCAAAGCTAGTTGGTCATGGTATGGCATATGAGATAAATGATGCAAAGGGAGCATATCAATATCATCACAAGAAAAACAAATGCCAATAACCATGGGCTTGTCATCTATGCCATAAGTGCAAATTGGGTTAATTTTAATGGCATATGCATAGTCACTACGATGAGATTGCAAATATGACATATGATTGATCTCATGCATAGCATATGACAAGTCAAGCGGATTGTCAAACATGATGTGACCTAAAGAATTGTCACAAGAAATCCTATGTAACATGGCATCACAACTAATAGACTCCACATGGCAATCATCGTACTCATCATAAATGGGTAAATCATCGCATGGGGAAACCATACTAGCATGAAGCATGTCAATAAGGGGATCAACATCATGCAAGCAATCAATCTCAAGAATGTCCACTAGTGGGACTAGAGCATCACCTTCACCTATGTTACCTTGTTCATTCCACTCAAGTGGTGTAGGTGAGGTGGCAAATACCAAATGGTGGTCATCTTCATCTTGATGGAACCATGTGGGGGGTGCATCATATTCCACCATGGCCATCGTCTTGTCCAAAGGAAGGAAGTAGTCGTCGCAAATCGGCGCGTCATCATATATGGGACCTAGCACCAAATGAGAAGACACAATAGAGGTAGAGGTTAAGTCGTTAGAAATCATAGTGGCCTCACTCTCTATGTGGTGGCTCACTCACTCCCTCAAGGTAGGTGCACTCAAACTCACATATGACCGAAGGGAGAATCCCATGCTCGATCATCTCGTCATCGTCGTCGTGGATGAAGGCCGAAGATGGCACATCATCGCTCTCGCCTCCTAAGATGGAAGCATCCTCCTTGCTCGTCACCGTGTCGTTCACCTCCAAAGCTTGGTCCTTGAAGGTCTCCGTAGTCGTACTCGTTGCCACACCATCTTGAAAAAGAGTCGTGGAGGACTCGGCATCATCAATGCCACAAAGAGGGATGGCGGTGAAGTCGAACTTGGAAGCATCGTCTTGGAGCTCATCGGGCTTGGACATCTTGGTGGTACCAGTCTCACGCTTGTCGTCTTTGAGCTTGGTCTTCGAGAAGTGTGCTTGGGGTGGAGAAGCCTTGGCCTTCATGAGTTCTTGTTCCGCCTTGAGAGCACCAATGTAGTTGTCGTCGAGGGACTTGTAGTTCTCGAGGAAGATAGTCTTGGATATGTCGTTGTTCAATCCCATCATGAAGTGGAACTTCATTGACATGGGGTCGTCCACGCCGGCTCGTCGCAAGGCTTTCTTCATCTCCTTGAAGTACTCGTCGATGGACTTGGATCCTTGGATGGTGTTCCTATTGGCGTAGAAGTTGTTCCGTGTAGGTTGGAGGCACGAACTCTCACCGCAAAGCATTCTTTGTCTTGGGCCAACTCATGTCATAGCTCTCCGAAGGTGTGTGAAACCACCATGTCGAGGCATAGTCGTGGAAGTTTCTTGTGGCGCACTTCACTTGATTTTCGGGAGGAACTTGATGTAGCTTGAGGTAGTCGTCCATTAGGCGCTCCCACTCGAGATACTCCTTGGGTTCTTGAGTCCCATAGAAAGGAATCTCATGGTCGGTGTCGAGGTCGTAGTAGCTCGTGGAAGTCGCGGACTTGAGTTTGGGGAGCTTCTCTTGAGCGTAGTCTTGAGGGTGCTTGTTGGCGAAGATGCCGTATGTCCGTAGGCGAAGATGCCTTGAAGTCGCTTGGCGAAGATGCCAAGGGAGATGGTGAACTCGTTGAGCGGTTGTTGGTGTTGAGCTCTTGACCTTCACGTTCGTGGTGGTGATGGTGTCGATGCCGATGTGACCTTGCCTGAGCGTCTTCTTGAAGATGAGGAAGATAGCTTGTAGGACTTGATGAGGGCTTTGATCTCCTCCATTTGAGCATTCATCTTGGCGTCGTTGGAGTTGTTCGTGGCATCGAACTCGTTGTTGTTGTTGTCGACCGAGGGTGAAATACCTTGCCTATCCATCACAAGACTCGAGTAGAGGTGAGTAGGAAATGAGATAAACAATACCAAGTTACCTTTTCCCAAAGTTGAGGATGTATCCCGTTTCACTCAATGTGAGATGAAAGAATAGTGGAATTGGTACCGGACTTGTTCACTCACACCTACAAACTAAAGATTATGGAGTAGCTCGGTGAGGATAGTGGCACAAAAATTTGATGCAAAATGTTAGCAAGAGTCAATAATGTTGAAAGAGAATCACAAATTCGCAAGTGAAACAATGATGTAGGGTGGAACCCTAGATGGCCGATCTTTCACGAAAGGAGCAGATCCCTATGAAGAACGCGATAAACACGAGGGAAACACGAGGGGAACACGAGAGAAATCACTCAACCAACAAGAATAGATCACACATGCGCTAGATCGATGAACACAAAGGTAAAATACAAGATCCAAAGTCAACAACGGACAATACGAACGGTAACCGGTTCTTCTCCGTGAGGAGGTCTTGATGGGGGTCTTCTCCGTGAGGAGGTCTTTAATCCAACGTGGATCGTCTCCGTAGAGGGGCCGCGGTCTCTCTCGTGGAGTAGATCCATATGGATGAGCAATGCTCTATCTCACATATGAGCTAAACCAATGCTAACCCTAACTAGGAGGAGGAGGGGGTCTATATATAGTGTTAGCCCACGAAGGGGTAAGTGAGAGGGGGGATACATGGGCCCTTGGCCCGTTCACTGTGCGCAGACAGGCGCCGGATGTCCGGGTTGGGGCCGGATGTCCGGCGGCTCACGAGGAGCCGGATGTCCGGGCTGGAGTGGCCGATTCTTCTGCTCTCTAGATAGCGTGCGCCGGATTTCCGGGCAGGCGCCGGATGTCCGGGGGTCGGCCGGATGTCCGGCCGCTGTAGAGTCGCCTGGCTTCTGTCTCTCTTTGGTCTTCTTCTGGTTGGTGGCGCCGGATGTCCGGGCTCCTGCCGGATGTCCGGCCGCTGTAGCTCCACGGCGGCTCCACTTGAGGCACTTCTTGATCCGCTTCCGTGTGGACTTGGCGTATGCCTCGAGCATCTCCATGGTCGTCTCCTTGGTTTCTAAGCACATGTAGGGTCTTTGCATTAGGTAGCAACCATGTCTCGTACGAGTGGAAAGGGGAAGCATGTAGGAACGGGTTCACCTTAGGTCCAATGGCGTATGCTCGAGTGTACATGGGGATGATCGTAGGATGCTCCGCATCATCTCCCCTCCCTTGGGAAAGATCCAACCTCGGATCGTAATCCTCATCACCATGGAAACGTTGTCGTGGACGGACTTGTAGTTGGACGAAGTGGAAAACATGGCGCAATCCAAGTACTCCAAGGTGTCTCCAGAGTGGTACACATGCAAAAAGAGCAAACACAAACAACACTTGGAAATACAATCGTTAGCGCACAGAAGGTGTCCATCATGTAAGAATGAGTCCGTGAGGCAAGATTGTTCATGATAAAGCACATGAAGCTTAGCAAGATGATATGGAATGAGATGTAAAGCATTCATGGGGGCAAAAGCATTCATTGTGCACACAAATGTGTTGTGAATATGATGAATGCAACCACGGTGCAAAATGATGTCATAGTGAGACGGTTTATCAATAGCATGAATATGGCAATGGATGCTCAATATGAATAAGTTATCATGCAATTGATGGGAGGCAATATGATCATGATGTATGAATATGCCATCAAGAAAGATCACAACAAATTTGCTATGAAAATGCACAAGCTCATATATCATGGATGACATGGGAATAGGTGCAACAAGACAAGCATAATGTGTGTCAATCCATGCATAGGGTGCAAACTTGTGGTGAGTATGATATGTCCATCGAGCATGACATGTATGAGCACAATCAACAAATATGAAGGTGGGGGTGCAATGTGTCAAAGGAGTGTTGATGTACCAATGCTCGATGTCGTGGCATGAGTGGAGTTTGAAGGTGCATCCAATAAGTCCGAGCGCTCCTCAATGTGAAGGTCCATAGAGCCAATCTCCAATGTCGCTCCTTCGTTCGCGAGATGTAACATGTAGATAACAAGAAGGAAACAACAATGAAAGAATGACCCATTCAATATACATATTTGAGAATGGCTCAAAGGGAATGAGTTCACCTTTATGAGGATGTCAAAAATGTTGGTGTTGCACATCATGTACGCCTTCACATAACCAATATGTCTCGTGATGGTACCGCCTTGTGAATTCTTGAAAATGAAAGAACATGACAAACACTCGGAAAAACAAATGAGGTTAGTGCAAATGCAAGACCTATCATTCGAGGGGCGAGATACCTAACAAGTGTTTTCATCATTCTTATCATAAGAAAGGACAAGGTGTGGTATGGTATGAAAGCATAAGATGCAACTACAACCAAAGACAATAGGCTTAAACAAGCAAGCATGTGTCACAAGTAATATGTCCAAGTCTCCAAGATCAATAAGCATAGCATGGGTGCACTCACTACAATGGCATATGAGATGTGCAACTAATGGAGACAAGTGACAATAATCAAGATATATCATGTGAGAGGCATGAGCATATATGTCATCAACCCAAGAAAGCGAGTAATGGAACATGGGTGATGCAACCAAGCAAGTAATCATAGTGATCAAGTCAAGTAAGCTAGTAGTGCGAAGATGCAACGTACTAGAAGGAATCATGGCAAGCATGTCATGTGTGCAAATAGTGGTCATGAATAATGCACAAGACAATCACAAGCATGAAAGCAAGATATGAGCAATATATCATCAATGTATTGGCAAGAAGTCCTATGTAAATAGCAATGGAACATCATGACTCTCCCAACACAAGAATCAACAATAGCATGAGGCACATGATAAACATGGCAATAGCAACAAGGATCTCCACCAAACATGCAAATACGCATAGGAGTAGCATAATGGTGAATCATGGGTAGATGCAAGCAAGGGTCACAATTGCATGGCAAAATCATAGAAAGAGGCATAGCATGCACAGTGAACACGGGAAAATGGACATAACGTAACAAGTGATATATAGCCCAAAGCCATGTGAGAGCCAAGTAAAAGGAATGCGCGAAGTCGTTGCGTGAAGGGAATGGTGGGAAGGACAATCCACGGGATCTCAAGTCATCTTTGCTCTCAAGAGCTCGTTTCATCAACTCTTGGGATTGAGAGGTTGACGAGTATACATGAGTACCTACACAAAACAAAGGCAATGGAAAAATTGTGTGTGCTTGGTAGATGTACACATCATCCATCATGATGCATACGTGCTTGTGTTGGTTAGCACAAAATATCCAATGCTCAAATAAATGAGATACGTGATATAGAAACATGTCATCCATCATGCGAGGTTTGTTATTATGTATAGCATAATGGAGACTCAAATTGTGTAATGCATCATGAGAAATATGTAGAGCATTGTTATTCATAGAATGCATATGGTGCAAGCAATTATGGGAATCATGCAAAGTATGAAATGCATCAAGATCTCCTAATATGTATGAGGAAACTATGGGGGTCTCCTCATGAGCATTTGTAGAAACATCACATGGAGAATATTGACAACATCCAAATCAAAGCATATTTGGAATAATGTGATCATGACATGGCATAGTAGATGAATTGCGCAAATCATGTAAAGGAAGCATAGCAATATCATCGCATGAAAAACAAAAGCCAATGACCATTATCTCGTCATCTATGCCATAAGTGCAAATGGGATGTATTTTAATGGGGCATGCATAGTCACTATGTTGAGATTGAAATGAAGCAATATGGGAGATCTCACTCATAGCATATGACAAGTTCAATGGATTGTCAAACATGAAGTGACCAATAGAATTTTCACATGATATCCTATGGAGCATAGCATCACAACTAGGCAACTCAACATGCGCATCATCATATTCATCATAAATTGGTAAGTCATGACATGAAGAAGTCGCATTAGTATGAAGCATGGGAATAGGTGGATCAACATCATGCAAGCAATCATTGGTGAGATAGTCCACTAGTGGGACACGAGAAGCATTGTCACCTATGTTACCTTTGGAACATCGCTCATGTGTTGTAGGTGAGGTGTCGAAGATCCACTCGTTGTCATCTTCATCTTGATGGAACCATGTGGGGGGTGCGTCATTGTCCACCATGGCCATCGTCGTCTCCATTGGAGGTATGGACTTGATAGAGGCGAGGGTGTCCCGATCTTTCGATGAGATGATAACTATCGATTTGGTGGAGACGACTTTGACGATCCGACTACAAACGTGCACGACGTTGCGCCTTATCAATCGCTAAACCAATCTCCTGAGGTTACTGACGATGCCGGAAGCACGATCAGCCTGACCACGAAGGTCTATTCCTGCAAGCAATCGAAGAACGAGCAAGAATATGATAATGCAATCTGAATATTGCGAATATATATGAAGTATTGATAGTGGTGGGGATCCGTAAGCGGTCTTGGTCTGGTCGTTGGACACAAACGAAGTACACGAAGTTGCAATGGCTAACTTTTAACTAAACAAATTCCAAGCAAAAAACTACTAGATGGATCTACTTATATAGGAGCAAGGGGTGGCGGCCAAGGAGGTGGGAGGACGTCCCAAGGCAGCCTAAAACCAACCCTAGGTCGTACAAGGCTCATGGGCCCAAGTGGAGGTGATGCAACACCTTTGGACTTGTAGTTTGACTCGGATTCTGGTGCAACGTCAGATTGTTTCGACCATAACTCAATGCTCCGGACGAATTTAAAGGTGAATCCAATTGGGTTGGAAAGAGCACGAAATCTAGTTTCCAACAAAAAAAATCACCCAATTCTGAGTCCGTATGAAAAAGTTGTTGGCGTTTTGAGTCAGGTATGTCTGTGCAGTCCGAATCTGAATCCAGAACGTGAGAGACTTGGACTCTATCTTCTCTTGGCCCAAAAGTGACGTGAGAGGACTTTTTGAACATAACCTAAACTTCTCCTTTTGCCTTATCTTCATATGTGGATTGTACAAATGTCCCATACACCTGCAATTAGACAAAACACAAAAGTGTGTGAAGTATTTTTGTTCTGGATAACATAAATAGATTATTGAATAGTTTGCACTAGAAATCACCTGACAAATATGCATGTATGCAATATTTTTGGTCGTATCCAAGGTAGTCATGTCCTCATCAGGACTCGTCGAGATAGGCATGTCGTCATGTCGGAGACCTACCACCAAAGAAAACATACTCGGAGTAGAGGTTAAGTCGTTAGAAATCATAGTGGTCTCACGTGCCGTGTCAACTACCTCACTCACTAAGTGTTGTGGCTCACTCACTCCCGGTAAGATGCTCTCACTCATATGGTTGGTGGAGTCACTCAAATGGCACTCAACCTCACATAGGATGTGTGGCATGCTCTCATGTGTGGGGCTAGTGGTGGTCACACTCATCCTCTCATAGGAAATGCACTCAGTGTCATATATGGTGGAGTCACTCATGTCACTCATGGTTGGGTGGCTCTCCTCACATGGCAATTGGGTCATCTCATGATATGTGGGTGTCGGAGAGATGTTGGTGCAAATGTCTCCATGCTCAACTCCTATCGCCGCCTTGGTTGAATGGATAGTCCCATGCTCAACCTTCTTGTCGCCGTCTTGTTGTTGGAGGCCCATATGATGTGGCACCTCGTAGCTCGTCTCCATGACCGAAGGGAATTTCCCATGCTCGGCCATCTTCCTTGAGGGGCTTCCGAAGATGGAAGTGTCGCCCTCGCTCGTAGGTGGTCGCCTTGTTGTTGAAGATGTTGATGTAGGCGAACTCATGGGAAGTAGGTGAAGATGTCGTACGTCCGAAGGCGAAGGTGCCTTCATAGCACTTGGCGAAGATGCCGAAGTGGTTGTTCTAGCCGTAGCTCCATCTTGGTGGTGCTCGTCTCGCGGTCTTCTCTTTTGCTCATGAAGCTTGGACTTGGCGTGAAGTAGGGCTTGTTGGGACTTGTGCATTTGCGCTTGTGGAGCATCTTCATGTTGATGGGGTCGTTGTCGTGCTTGAGCTCGTAGTAGATGTCGTTCATCGTCGTCGTGCACATGTTGCTTGGAGGTGACTTGCCCTTCATGACGATGTGGATCACGAATGTGATGGTGGTCGCCATGGAGATGTGGACGTGGACGACTTGCGCTTGCATCGTTTTGGCGCTCCGAAGATGATCGACTTGCTCGCCGCCGCCTTGAGGATGATGAAGGGGAAGAAGACTGGTAGTCGGCCACCATGTCGCGTAGTTGATCCTTTAGCTTGCCCAACTTGGTGTCGATGTAGTCCCTTTTCCTTGCTTCAGAGTGTCGTATGTCGATGGCGAGGTTGTCGAGGCGCTCTCGCAAGGTAGATTGTGTGCCTTGCATTTGTCGTTGTAGATTGAAGATGGACGCTTTGGTGATGTGGTTGTTCGCGCCGTCGTTGTTGTCGAAGACCGGAGATGAAATGCCTTGCATATCCATCACAAGACTCGAGCAAATATGAGTGGGAGAAAGAGAAGAAGTTATACCAAATGTACCTTGACCGATGTTGAAAATGGATCAATGATCACTCAATGTGTAACAAGGAAATAGCACAATTGGTACCAATTCTTGTCGGTTTCTCACACCTACACAAATAAGGCTTATGGTGGAGCTTGGTGAGGATAGTGGCACAAAAATTTGATGCAAAATGTTAGCAAGAGTCAATAATGTTGAAAAAGATTCACAAATTCGCAAGTGAAACAAGTAGACCAATAGCAAAGAATGGCACACGGAAACACACGCACGGATAGATAAATGGGGTCGTGCAACCAAGGAATGAGCACAAAATGTGGAATCCACGGAAAACGCTCGTGTTGCACAACTCAAGAGAGACGCTAGCACGATTGCTCTATAGGCGGATACGACACTTGTGCACAACCTATGATATGCAAAATGGATACACTTCATATCCCAAGTATGCTATATATGTATGGTTCCCGATGTTTCTCTCAAGATGATCCAAGATGATCGGATATGACAATCTTATATGCAATGTGGTATGATGCTATGGCACTTGCTTACAAGCTTCTTTGCTCTTTCTCTTTTTCTTTCTTTGCTTAAAAGCTTATTCTCTCTTTTTTTAATATGTATGGCCACTTTGCAAAATGCACAAACCAAGATAGCAATTGTGTATATGCGGGAACAATCTTCTCTTTCTCTTTTTCTTTCTTTGCTTAAAAGCTTATTCTCTCTTTTTTTAATATGTATGGCCACTTTGCAAAATGCACAAACCAAGATAGCAATTGTGTATATGCGGGAACAATCTTGTGACACAAGATATGATATGATATGATGATACCAATATGATATGGTATGTATGCAATGGAAGGTGTAGATCACTAATGTGCACAAGTAACGTTGCCGACAATACTCAAATGGCTAGTCTCGATAGGCAAGTGACGCAAAATGGGCTAGGGGTTAACAATGCAATGTGCAAGGGAATATACAATGGAGGGATACCACGATACCAAGATGATATGGAGGTTACCGTCCGAGGCGATGATGAGTAGCGGTGTTCTTGATGTAGATACCAAGATGATTGAGAGAGGCGAGGGTGTCCCGATCTTTCGATGAGATGATAACTATCGATTTGGTGGAGATGACTTTGACGATCCGACTACAAACGTGCACGACGTTGCGCCTTAGCAATCGCTAAACCAACTCCGAGAGGTTATTGACCACGCCGGAGCACGATCAACCTGACCACGAATGTCTATTCCTGCAAGCAATCGAAGAACAAGCAAGAATATAATAAAGCAATCTGAATATTGCGAATATATATATATATATGAAGTATTGATAATGGTGGGGATCCGTAAGCGGTCTTGGTCCGGTCGTTGGACACAAACGAAGTACATGAAGTTGCAATGGCTAACTTTTAACTAAACAAATCCCAAGGAAAAAGCTACTAGATGGATCTACTTATATAGGAGCAAGGGGTGGCGGCCAAGGAGGTGGAAGGACGTCCCAAGGCAGCCTAAAACTAACCCTAGGTCGTACAAGGCTCATGGGCCCAATTGGAGTTGATGCAACACCTTTGGACTTGTAGTTTGACTCAGATTCTGCTGCAACGTCAGATTGTTTCGGTCATAACTCAAC
This sequence comes from Triticum aestivum, assembly GCF_018294505.1. Classification (NCBI taxonomy): domain Eukaryota; kingdom Viridiplantae; phylum Streptophyta; class Magnoliopsida; order Poales; family Poaceae; genus Triticum; species Triticum aestivum. Next base: position 186,825,618 of record NC_057808.1, read on the forward strand.
GCTCCGGATGAATTTGAAGGTGAATCTAATTGTGTTGGAAAGAGAACGAAATCTACTTTCCAACAAAAAAAGAATCACCCAATTCGGAGTCCGTATCAGAAAGTTGTTGACGTTTTGAGTCAGGTATGTCTGTGCAGTCCGAATCTGAATCCAGAACGTGAGAGACTTGGACTCTATCTTCTCTTGGCCCAAAAGTGACGTGAAAGGACTTTTTGAACAGAACCTAAACTTCTTCTTTTCCCTTATCTTCATATGTGGATTGTACAAATGTCTCATACACCTGCAATTAGACAAAACACAAAAATGTGTGAAGTATTTTTGTTCTGGATAACATAAATAGATTATTGAATAGTTTGCACTAGAAATCACCTGACAAATATGCATGTATGCAATATTTTTGGTCGTATCCAAGGTAGTCATGTCCTCATCATCTTCCCCTTCTTAAAAACAAAGCCGTCCTCGGCCTTGCTTAATCTGAAATGTGGCTAACAAAAGAGACAAGGTGTACATGTTGTATATGTATACGTCATCCATTTTTACTTCCCTTGATTTTTGCACATATGACACATGTATACATGAGTAACTTTCATAGATCATAAAATATAAAGCCAAAATATTATCACAAGAAGTAGAAGACATGAAAATATTGCAACTCAGCTTGCACATATAAGTGAAGCTCTTATTCATATCAAAAGATTGACAATATTCATCATTAAACCAACCTAACATTGGTGAATAAACCTTACTTGCATCAAATTTACATGCTACAACATCCTTAAAGAAGCAAACATGCAATAAGTTATTGGTCACAGAATCATCACCAAGATTAGAGGTCATATCAAAATGATTACACATTGTTTCTTTTGCATCAACAGTTAGTTCCATGGGTGCACTCAAAATTGTTGGTATTTCAGTTGTTTGATCACATGACGCATTCATGACAGTAACACGATTCTCTAAAATAGGTGGTGTGCTCAAATCAACAAGTGACTCAACACATGAAGTATTCAAGTTAACTAGGCATGCATCATTCTCATATGAAGTTATATCATCAATACCTTTACTGTTACCTTGTAGCAAAGACGTAGCTGATGTAGGTATGGACAGTGACAATGTACCATACTCTTGAGATGATGTCACACTCTCAATCTGGGGTGTGGCTGCTCTAGTAGGTGCAATGGTGTAGGAACCAACTGATGGTGATGAGCATGAACTGGAATAGTAGTTGTTGTAGTCACCCAATGCATCCTCTTGTAACTGTCTCTCAAAGGTACAAGCACGAACATACATACCAGTAATGCAACGAGGAATATACCAAAATCTTGCCTGAATATCATGGTTCAAACCACCAAAAAATCTATTCATTGTATCATCCTCAGATTTTTCTATGTCACAATGATGCATATAAGATTTGAACTCTTGGTAGTAAGCATGAACAGTGTTGTTGCCTTGTTTAAATTGTTCAAATTTGCGAAGCAATTCATGACGATAGTAAGGAGGGAAAAATTGTTGTCTCATTACATCTTTCAAATCTTTCCAAGTTGTGGGTTGGTTATCAATGTTTTTCTTACAATGCACACTCCACCAAACAGAAGCAAAACCAGTAAATGCTCTAGTGGCAGCTCGTACTCGCTCAAGTTCAGAAAAGTCATGGTGACTAAAAACTTGTTCTACTTCAAGCTCCCAAGCTAGATAAATAGCAGGATTAAATCTACCCTCAAATGACGGTAAAGAGATAACCTGACCATGTGCTTGTGTGTGTTGCCCCACCTCTTGTGATGGTAAAGATGTATCCGTCGTCCAAGAACTTCTATCTCCGGAACCTGTCATGATTAGTAGAAAAACAAACAAAATTCAAGGATAATGTTCCTATGAACTACTAGGATGTGGTGGTAAAGCGCTCACAGTAAAGCAAATATCAATATCTTACAAGTTCTTACCAAGCAGCAGGTGGTGACAGGCAACCAGCAGTGTCAAATAACTCCGAAGATTGACTAAAGCGATTGCCAGGGGAACGTACATATACACGGCGTAGAAATATGTGGAGCTGGGTTGGCTATATATGGTAGCAAAAGATTAGCAATAATCAATTCAAAGATGCAATGTTGAATAAATGCTCAACAACGGTACTGTGCTGGTCCTAGGCTAGACCGGACTAGAGACGCGAGCCTAGAACATTAATGAGGTCACGGCATAGCACAACTAGCATCAATAAAGGATACTAAGTGATGAGGACATCAATACCATTGTTACACCCACAGCCCCTGCTGCTATACATACTGGACCAATTACTAGAGCTCGCGCACGCCAATTAAATTACCAGGTACTTTCGTTTCTTGGTAATGATTATAATGTTCATGAGAATATGATGCTGCCTAAATTGGGTACATTTGTTTTGCTTACAAATGAAGGGCCTAGCTTTGAGAAGGATGAAAATTGCAGCAAGAACAGGCATGGAGATGATGGCATGCGCATGGGGAACAAGAACGGAGTTACAAATGATGATTTCAGGACGTTGAAGCCACCATAATGCGTGTGATAGAGGCAAAGGTGTCCCGTCTTTCGATGAGATGATGGATATCGCTTTGGTGGAAGTCGACTTTGACGATCCGACTACGAACGTGCGAGGACGTCGCGCCTTAGCAATCGCTAAACCAACTCCGAGAGGTTATCGACCACGCCGGAGCACGATCAACCTGACCACGAGGGTCTGTTTCCTGCGAGCAAACGAAGAACAAGCAAGAAACTGAGATTGCAATCTGGATATTGCGAATATAAGATGAAAGCTTTATTGATCAAGGTGGAGTTCTGTGACGCCTTTGTCTGGTCGCTGAACACAAACGAAGTACGCGAAGTTGCAGCTATGGCGAACTTTTAATCTAAACAAAACCCAAAGTCTAAACGACGCCCTAAGGGCTGTATATATGGAGGAAGAGGGGGGGGGATTTCGTGGCCCTTGAGGAAGGGGTCCGAAACCAACCCTATCTCTTGTTTCCCCACACATACGGACTCTAAAAACAGCCCACAATCTGATTTTCACTCTTATTTTTCTCCTGTTTTGCTTTATTAGCTCTATTAATGTCATCTTTCAAAATGGAATCAGGAGTCATAGGAAGCAAAGTAATATTTTTATCCTTATGAACAAGAGTATACTGATTGTTTCTACCATGGTGTACAGAATTTTTATCAAATTGCCATGGTCTACCTAGTAATAAGGAACATGCTTGCATGGGTACCACATCACAATCAACATAATCAGCATATGTACAGATACTAAAATGCACACGAACGGTACGTGTTACCTTAACCTTGCCGCTGTTGTTGAACCATTGGATGTAGTAAGGATGTGGATGTGGTCTTGTGGTGAGAGATAGCTTCTCCACCATCTCCATGCTAGCCAAGTTGTTACAGCTCCCTCCATCGATGATGACGCGAACAGAACGTTCCTTCACAACTCCCTTTGTATGGAACAAATTATGCCTCTGATTTTGCTCTGCTTGTGTGACCTGCACACTCAAAACACGTTGAGCAACTAAACATTCATACCTGTCAGCGTCTTCAGGAGCCATGTATTGCGTCTCATTTTCAGAATCATCTCCACCATGTTCTTCACGTGTAATAAGAGCCAAAGTCTCCTCATCATAGTCACTAGCGGACTCATACCCACCATCCTCAGTAGCAATCATGACACGCTGAGATTTGCATTCTCTCGCAAAATGTCCTCTTCCCTTACAACGACGACAAATAATATCACTTGTGTGCCCCGTCGATGCCATGGAAGAAGAAGAGCTCTGCGCAGGCCCGGCAGGTGTGCTCTTGGCAGAGAGTGGTGGTTGTGCCTGCTTTCTTGTATCACGGCTGGAGGTGGCACCTGATGGAGGTGATGGTGAAGTGGAAGTAGAAGATGCGCGCGGTGTCCATGATGAAGGTCGACCTGCAGAAAAGTTAGTTCGCGCCAATGGCTGTCGATCCTGCACTTCACGTTCAGCTTTACAAGCAAGATGGAATAAACGAGTGATATTATTATAATCCTTATACTCTAGAATGGTCTGAATCTCTTTATTTAATCCACCCATAAAACGTGCAAGCATAGCTTCATTCTCCTCAACAATACCACATCTAATCATGCCAGTTTGTAATTCCTGATAATATTCTTCTACAGAATTTTTCCCTTGTCTTAAACGCTGCAATTTTTGAAGTAATTCACGTTGATAATATGGTGGAACCCAACGAGTACGCATAGCAGTTTTCAAAGCAGCCCAAGTAGTTGGAACAGGATATAATCTACAATGTTCAGACCACCAAACACATGCAAAGCTAGTGAAAGCACAAACAGCAGCAGGAACACGTCTGTCCTCAGGATATTGTAAACATGTAAATCGTTGTTCAGTTTCTAACTCCCAAGTAAGATATATATCAGGAACATATCTACCCTCAAATGGTGGAATATTCAATTTCAGTTTAGGGAGATGGTCATGATCTCGTACCTGAGGTGGTGGTGCCGGCCTACCGTTGCGAATATATACCTGAGGTCGACCTGCTGGTGCTGGTGCTGGTGGCTGCACGTAGTTCTGATTTTGATCAACCTCATCCTCATAATCGCCCGCATAATCGTCATCCTCCTCAGCCGCCGCAGGAGCAGGAGCCAAAGAAGCATCAACAGTAGGTGCAGCAGCACCCGAATTTTGACCAATCTCAATTGGAACGCGCTGTGCCCGTCCCACTTGATTTGGAAGGCGGCGTTGGAGATGTGGTTGTTGTTGTTGTAGAGGTGCGACATGTGCAGCCGGTGGTGGTTGGGGAAGACGCTTGAGTAATTCAGTAAACTTGTTATCCAGCTTTGTCTCAAACGACTTCTCCACGGCATCTATCTTCTCCATAGCCTCTTCAAATCTGTTTAGCACATCTCCCACCTGGCCACTCATCATTTGCTGAAATTTATCATGCAACTCCTTGTTCGTCATGTTCTCCCAATCAGTCTCATCGGCTTGTGAACCTGCCATGGTTAGCAGCAAAAGAAACACCAAAAGAATATGATCCTGCAGACTACTAGAAGTGGTGGTGATGGTGGTGTGTCACAAAACCTTCAAGCGAATCTCAAATTCTTACCAGTTCTTACCCAGCAGCAGGTGGTGATCGGCAACCGTTGTAGTCAAAAACTCTCAAAGCTTGGATATAGCGATTACCAGGAAGAGTCAAACGCACGATGTAGACTTATGTGGAGCTGGGAAGGCTTATAATATGGTAGCAAAATGGTAAGCAATAATCAATTCAGAGATGCAAAGTTGAATAAACGCTCAACGACGGTACTGTGCTGGTCCTAGGCTAGACCGTGCTAGAGACGCGAGCCTAGAACACTAACAAAATCACGGCGCTGCACGTAAACAAGGGAAAAGCACACTCTGGAATTTTTTTTCGCTCTTTTTTTTTGCGCTCTTTTTTTTTGCGCTCCTCTTTTTTGTTTTTTTCACTATAATGGCGAGTGTCTCAAAACTCTTCCCAGGTCAAACTGACAGGATGGGCACAAAATTTTTTGACTATTATTTTTTTCGGAAATCAGGGCAGCGACGACGAAAAAGTGCGTCAAAAAATCACTATGATGGCGAGTGTCTCAAAACACTACCCGGGGCCTAAAAATAGGATAGGGAAAAAATATTTTTGGTTGCTGAAATTTTGGCCTAAAAACTGCCCGAGGCTGTTTTTAGAGTCCGTATGTGTGGGGAAACAAGAGATAGGGTTGGTTTCGGACCCCTTCCCCAAGGGCCACGAAATTCCCCCCTCTTCCTCCATATATACAGCCCTTAGGGCGTCGTTTAGACTTTGGGTTTTTTTTAGACTAAAAGTTCGCCATAGCTGCAACTTCGCGTACTTCGTTTGTGTTCAACGACCAGACAAAGGCGTCACAGAACCCCACCTTGATCAATCAAGCTTTCATCTTATATTCGCAATATCCAGATTGCAATCTCAGTTTCTTGCATGTTCTTCGTTTGCTCGCAGGAAACAGACCCTCGTGGTCAGGTTGATCGTGCTCCGGCGTGGTCAATAACCTCTCGGAGTTGGTTTAGCGATTGCTAAGGCGCGACGTCATCGCACGTTCGTAGTCGGATCGTCAAAGTCGACTTCCACCAAAGCGATATCCATCATCTCATCGAAAGACGGGACACCTTTGCCTCTATCAAGTGGTATCAGATTTCCAGGTTGCTCGGTGAGATTTTACAGTTTTTCGTAGTTTAGATCGAGTCTGTTCTTCCTACCTACAGTCCACGAAAAGGCCACAAAAAAATTAGGGTTAGTTCAGTATATCCGAACCAATCTGAGCCTTTGCAGAATCTTTTTAGGGTTTTTGCTTTGTTGAATTTGTGGTTGCATCGTCATGTCAAGTTGCTGGTCTTAGAGTCTAGTCTTTTAGAGTTTCGAGTTCTGGTCATAAGTTGTCACGCCGCCGCCGCACCATCATAATCGCCTTGCCATCTACCACCATTGCTTATCCGCCACCGCTCTGAATCCGTATCCATATACCACCACCAATCCGTATCCATATACCACCACCGATCCGTATCCATATACCACCACCGCTACCATATACCACCACCGCTGCCATATCCTACCACCATATATCCACCACCAATCCGAGTTCTTTTCATATTCGGTTTGTTTTAGAGATCCATCTATTTTCTGTTTCGTCTTTCCATGCCTGAGTAGGTCTCGGAAAAAAAAAAGTCTGGAGACCCCCGGGCAATTTTTAGGCCAAAATTTCGGCAACCAAAAATATTTTTTCCCTATCCTATTTTTAGGTCCCGGGGAGTGTTTTGAGACACTCGCCATCATAGTGATTTTTTGTCGCACTTTTTCGTCGTCGCTGCCCTGATTTTCGAAAAAAATAGTCAAAAAAATTTTGTGGCTATCCTGTCAGTTTGACCTGGGAAGAGTTTTGAGACACTCGCCATTATAGTGATTTTTCGCAAAAAAAAAAAAGGAGCGCAAAAAAAAAGAGAGCAAAAAAAAAGATCAAAAAAAATTCCAGAGTGTGCTTTTCCCTTGTTTACGTGCAGCGCCGTGATTTTGTTAGTGTTCTAGGCTCGCGTCTCTAGCACGGTCTAGCCTA